>NC_056737.1:1140908806-1141173806 GCF_019279795.1 Protopterus annectens
GGGAGCATGACAGGATTCTCTAGATTTCATAAAAGCCATGAACTCGTGTGCTATTTTAAGGAGGTCTTGGGCTGCAGTCTGAGAATAAGTGGATGGGGGCAGTGGTGACGAAAAAGAAGTGGTTCGCTTCGGTTTGGGTGTCTGTTTAAAAGGGATGAGTTGAGGTTGTCTGACTGCAACTTTGGTTGTAGCTTTGGTACATGAGAAAGACAGGGTGCCTCCCTCTAGATCCACGACACAGACATAAGAAGCAGAGGCCTTCTGAGTGACCTCAGACCTAACAGACATGGGTGAAATAGTAATATATGCACGTAGGCTGGAGACCAAGGTAGCCTCCCAAGAAGTTGTGCCAGAGGGTTTGGGTCTAAGAGTCGCTGGACAAGGGTGCTACAAAGGTGCCTCACCTGGGTCATCAGTGACCTTATGACCTACAGATGGATCTTTAATGGTAACATCAAGGTCCTTGGCCTTTCTTGTCTCTCTGTTTTTTTGTGATGACGTTAGTTGATGCCCAAGTCTTCAGAGGCCAAGCGGTAGCAATTGATTGCAATGCCACTGGGTAGGCTGAAGTGGAGGACTCGTATGGGTGCGCTAGTACCTTGGCACTACGTTTTAGAGTTTTCACATAGAATTTTGCAAAGATAGGACAGTTAGAGATGTCGTGTTGAAGCCCCAAACAAAATGAGAGAAAATCCTTATGCAAGATTTGCTTCCCACACTTCAAGCAATTGTTTACTTTTTTTGAACATTAATTTAGAAATAAAATTTCCTCAGCAAGCTACTTATCTGACTGGAAGTAAAGCTCTCTGGAAGTAACAATCTGACCTGATGGACTGCAAGTGTACTGAACACACATGAACTATATTGGACTGCACAGCTAGAAAGAACTCAAGATGGCACAGATTGGCACCCCCTTTTATACCCTAACATCCAGACATCAGTCTTCAGATGTCCGTTGGCTAGGTATGATATAAAGACTCTGGAAATTAGGCTAGTCACTGGCTTCCGCATGGCAAGAAGACCCAAGAATCAGAGCTGCAACACTGACTGAAGATCACGCCAGAGAGATGAACTTAGTTGTTTTCCCCACTTTCAGAGTAATTATACAAGTCCTTTGTTTTGAAAATCCAGTTTTCGTTTCCAAAGACATCACACAGACAAATAAGATGATCTAGGCCATCTTACCAATTAACATTTTCTAATTCTACTTCAGAACAAAATTCAACAGTCTGAAATGCAACTAGAAACGGGTGTTCAATAAGTGGAGAAATCCACCAACTCTCTTCTTTCACTTAAGAAAGAAATTTGCCTTCCTACAAGGAACATAAAATTCAAAGTTAAATAAAGAATTTGAGGGTACACTCCCATAAGAAGGGTGAATGGGCAAGAAAAAATGTTTTCATGTTGATGTGGTTTCATGATCTTTAATCACTATTTATTCATTGAATTTGTTAAGGTAGGTCTGGTAAAATGACAGTTTTCATCTACAATCCAGGCCAAATTACAACTTTTCAAACACTGAATTACAGTAAACAGTTACACACTCACAAAGACTACACAGAAAATAAACAGCAGACTCAGAGATATTGCACAACAATTAAAATAAAGAAATGTTTTTGTACAGTACATAGCTATATACAAATACACAAATGTGATGAATGACAGTTTCGGAGTTAGAATGTGATAACTAATGCATGCATCTTTATAGGGTCACAGGTTAGAACTAGGCTAGCAACCCTTGTGGGCCATTTTAAGCCTAGCCAATTTCCATTTTGGTGCCTTAATTAACCTGTCCCATTTAATGTTAGATTGGCCTTTCCCATCCATGGTCCGTAATTATATTACCCTAAAGAAAAAACTGGGATCATACCACAGATAATTTGGGAGAACCCATGCATGTGATAACGCATTTTGGAGCTCCCTCCAACCATCAGTTGTACATAGGACAGTCTTGGGGTGAATTTTCTATTACTCATTGAAAGATCAAAGTTGTGCTTGAATATGGACATAAAGTCTTTTGCCATCGCTGAGTCAAGAATATATGTGCTCACTTGCAAGGAGCAGAGTTTAAAACTACCAGGATTTTCTGATACTTTGGAGGAGTGCGCTCCAAGCTGGAGGTGCATGCTTTAAAAACACTTTCAGAAAATGCTTTTGTAAAAGAATCTGCACTGTTTGCAGATGGAGAACGGTTAAGTCAGGTCTTTGTGCTGGAGTGTTGTCTGATAGTGAGAGGTAGTAGGAGTAATTCATAAGTGAAGCAGTTTGCATTCAGCAGGATACTGTATAAATGTCCTAGACCAAATGGAAATTTCCAAATATGCAAGAGGCAGTCACAAAGCATTTAAAATCAGTTACAAAACTGCTTTTATGAGCTACCATTATATCTCGGGGAAACAAATCCATCCTGCACATGATGCACACAGTATTCTCTCAAGATAATGCAGCTGGTCCAAAGCAAAACAATAAAACTGGATGCTTGGCTAGGCTTAAAAAGGCACTTGTGGTTGTTATCCTGGCAAACACCTATGAACTACTGTGACAGAGAAGGGAAGGTAATTTCTGTTAACACTGCAGACGAGGGCTGGATCCAGTAAAAGGCAACCTAAGCAGCTGCCCCCATAGGAGTCGTAAGAAATTTCAGGTTTCTGATGCAGCAGTTAGCAGTACCATGTAGAGTAGCAAATGTCTAAAATTTACCTATAAAAGTTAGGATTAGATCCAAAACCTGTTAAACAGTGTGGATTTGTGCTGAAATAAGCTTAGAACAGCCATCTTGCACATCAAATAGCACTATCACACCCTGGTACTATAAAATATCTTGCCCTTAACCCCAGAAAATATCCTAGGAGACCCCTGTTAAAACCCAAACCTTAATCTTAAGCAGCCAACTCTACTGCAGGTCTGGGCAACATGGCTATGCAATTTTCAAATGTTTCTGTGGCCAGTTTGGTAGATTTGGGCATTCTAAGGGAATGTAGCAATTGTAATATGTTCTCAAACAGCCACTTAATCATTAAAAAAAAATAAAACTGTATGCAAGAGATATAAATACACAACTTCACTGGAAGCAAAAGTCTTGCATACAAACAATGTTGCCAGGAATATTCACACTACATCCCTCACACACACAAATTGTCTTTATGCTGAGGTGTTTAAAAGAAGCCTTCTAAAATCTGAAAGACCTCCAAAGCCACCTAATGGCAAAACTGCCCCTCAGCAATCACTAAAGCATGCCCCAAAAGCAACACCAAACATCTCACATAAGCCTACATCTAGTGGTCCCCCAAGTGCAAAGTCCATAAAGCAAGCATATACTTTACAGGGTTGCCATACGCCCCTATTTGAAAGAGCCTGGCTCAAGTTCAGCAGACCAATCCAGAGTCCCACATTGTCATTAAAAAAAATCCTGGTTGAAGTTAACAAATCCATTGTTCTGCACTGAAGACAAGTGGCTCCACTTTGAGATTTTTGATTGGCTCATATACTGGTATACAAGCCAATCAAAAATCACAAAGGCGAGGCACTTCTATTCATTGCAGAACAGTATAACAGATAAGACTTTTTGGCTACTTAGTGTGAAAGACTTTTTTTTGGGCCGCCCAGTTTTGGTGACTGTCCCAACCTGGGATTTTGGAAATTTGGCAAACCTGATACATTCCCTAATACTCAATATGCGTCACAAATAGGTATAAGCCCTGCACTGATAAGCATTCTACCTTCACCAAGGATGATGTCACAATATGAGCATAAAGTGACTGATTTTAATAATTGGCTTAGTTTCTGTGCCCCTCAAGCAGATCCAATATCTGTCAGTCTGGGAGAACATGGTCAAAAGATGTTTCCTGCCCCCCCCCCCCCCAGGCTTTTGGATACTGGCCAAAACTTTATCCCCCAATGTCCAACAGCCTTTTTAGGCAATGCCAAAAACACAAAACTACCATCACATTAAAAAAGTCTACAAACAACCTTAAAGTATGACTGCGGAGTGCTCAGAGCCTAAACAAAAACTCCACACCCTTCAAAACTTCACATTGATGAATGTAGACATTTGTGTTGAGAGCAGACTTGACTTAAAGCTGTAGAAAGTACTATGGAAGTGAAAGGGTACAGTGCCTCACACACACACACACACACACACACACACACACACACACACACACACACACACACACACACACACACACACACACACACACAGAGCCCAAAGGTGGAGATTTCTCAGTCTACATTAGCAGAAGACATACCTCAAAGTTGGTTACACAGTATGATACCATGGAGCTCATCCACATGCAAATCACCAGAGATAAGGCCCCCTCACCATATCATGGTTGGCTACAGGTCACCATCCATGCCTCCAGAGTCTCGAGACTCTTATCTAAACCTACTAGAGGTGCTCAGCATCCAGTCAAACACACGGTTCTTGGGTGACTACCACTCAAACTGGGAAACGCACATGGCTTCAATCTCACATGCACAATGCTTCCTGGTCTATTAACTCAAACAACCTGCAACAAACAGTGTATGCTCCAACCAGAGCATCAAACGTACTGGATCTGGTACTCGCAAGACGGGAGAACGTTGCACTCTCCCAGTGTCATGCCTCACTAGTGAGGTCAGATCACAAAGCTGTCTCATTTGAAGTAAAAATCAACCCGAAAACCCAGCTAAACTAGTAACAATTAGGAACTATTCAAAGGCAAACTACATTCTATCAAGTGAAAAAGTCTGTCAAAATTCAAGGCTTCCCCAACTCCAAGACCACAGCTGCCTTTTTAGAATTATTCACAGTCACCATGCAAACATGTAAATGACTGCAAGGAGGCTGCTGTACCTCCCAGACAAACTCTAAACAAACCCCACTGGTGGAATCCTTACCGAAACAGGGTATACAATAAAAGAAGAAAACTCATGGCCAAAGTCAGGAGGAGTAACTCCCTTAAAGAAAAGTGCTCTCTTATACAACTAAAGAAACTGAGAGGTCTATCTATGACATCAGGATAGCCTCACAAGCTAAGGACAATTAGAATGCCTTCTTCAGCTACATACAAAACATTAGAGGCAACACACAACAGTGTGCTAAACTGAACAGTACCACCTACACCAGTCAGGACAACATAGCAAATACATTGGCTGATAAATTCAGCTCAAACTTCACCCCACCCCCCATTCCAACAAGTGAAATCCCCTCAAACATACTTTCTTAAGCTATCAGTAAGGACCGGGTGCTGGCAGCACTCGCTAAAGCC
Source organism: Protopterus annectens (assembly GCF_019279795.1). Classification (NCBI taxonomy): domain Eukaryota; kingdom Metazoa; phylum Chordata; order Ceratodontiformes; family Protopteridae; genus Protopterus; species Protopterus annectens. Next base: position 1,140,914,056 of record NC_056737.1, read on the forward strand.
AAGACCATCACATCCATGGGTCCCCAATAACATCCCCTGTTACCTCCTGAACAGTCTAAACATGACCAATCAGGAACACGAGGCATTCTTCAGCTACAGCCTTGATACAAGCTACATTCCAATTGAATGAAGGACCGCAACAGTAATTCCTCTCCAAAAGGGCAGACCATCAACTGACCCAAGGAACTACAGGCCCATCAATCTAAGAAGCATAATACGCAAAGCCATAGAAATGAAAAACAAGGACAGTGGCAACCTACAGACACTGGACGCATCCCAATTTGACCTTATTAAGGGAAGGTCATGTCTACTTAACCTGGCAGATTTCTTTGAAAGTGTCACCAAGGCAACGGATGAGGGTAAAACAGTACAAACTGCATATCTTGACCTGGCTAAGGCATTCACTACAATACCCCCCCACTCGAGCCTTGTTGACAAGCTCGCTGAACTAGGTGCAAACCCTTACATAGCTCACTGGATTGCTGACTGGCTTACAGACAGGATCCAAGAAGTCAAGATAAGTGAGACAACCTCCATCAAAAGACCAGTCACCAGCAGAGTATCTCCGGGGCTCAGTGCTTGGTCCATCCTGTCTGGCATCTACTTCTCATAAGTCAAGGATAACGTATAAGGTCGCTGACTCACTACGTTTGCAGATGACTGCAAACTGGGGCCTATTACAGATTCCCCCAAGACACCAACATCTTGCAAGTGGGTTTAACACAGACAACTGACTGGTGCCAAAGCCTTGGCCTAAAGCTCAGTGCCAAAAAAATGCATCATAAAGCCCTTTTGGAAATTGTCTCCTTAAGTTAATTACTCCATCAATAAAACACCCCTAAGAGTCACAGTAGAAAGAGATATAGGAACATATGCAGACAGCAATCTGGCCTTTGACCAAGATGTAGCCAAGATGAGAAAATCATTCTGTGTTGCCCAACGTATAGGTAAGAGTATGGCATCCAGTTTCAAGGAAGTTACAGTACCTCTCTACACAGCCCTTATCAGACCTGTCATTGTATACAATGCCCCACTTTGTCATTTATCTAATCAGACACTTGTAACAGTTGGAATACCCACATAGGCTTCTCACCAGGAGAATTCAGGGTATGAATACCCTGTCCTACACTGATCACCTAAAGGCTTTGTCTCTGTATTTAGTCTCCTAAAGGACGCTGAGAGGGCATCTTTGCCTATCTTATAGGGCTTCCTCCCACCTAGGCCTGGTGGATCTTTTGCATATGTCCAAAACAATCAGTACTAGAAACACTAGATCCAGGGATCTAAACTTTGCTTATGACAAACAGAACATGCTGGAGACAAATGTGTCCAAAGGATCCCTGAAATATGGAATTGGCTCCTCATCCATGTAAAACAGGGTTCATCCCTGACCCTATTCAAACAAAACCTTGACAACTGGATGGGAAATTAAATTTACCCCTCAGTATAGTCCCCCATGTCCCTGATGGAGAGAGGCCATCAATAAGAAATTATTATTCTAAAACCCCATACAAATACTTAGCTACCGCCCTACTAACATCTTCCCCCTGCTATATGATACACGGGACCCAAATGATATTGGGTGCGTGGCTAGCTGTATAAAGGTCCTAGTGGTCGTTAGCCTTGTAACAATCTAAGAACCCATCTCAACTATTAAAACTCAGTCAACCAGACTTTCTCTCCTCTAACAGCTATAATAAACATCCTTCTTACAGCCTCAGAAATCCATTCTGCCCGCAAACTGCAAAACCTCAGAACTAAACTCCTTTGTACAAATCAATGGTTCTCTACAACACGTCCAAAATTCTGGGAAAGAAGAACCCACATCTTACCCCAAATTTAGAACTCAACTAAAGGCCCACCAACTCTTACCAGCCAACTGTTACTACCCATCATCCAGCTATATCCCTTAACCTCAGCTACATCACTCTCATTCATTGCTAGTAACATTTACCATCTTTCATATGGCAGGTTCTACCACACCAATCTACACTTCTCACTAGTAACATTTACTGTCTCTCATACAGAAAGTTCTACTGCTCAACATAACTTCTCCTGCCAACTACTCACAACCTCTGTAACAACCTTTACTCCACTCAGCTATCTTATCACTCACTTCCCCTTAAACGCGCAGTCGTAATTTTGGGATTGTAGCCAGGCTCAGGTTAAATAGCTAATGTAGAGGTTCTGCTAGTGTGTATTTGGTACTATTTAATGGGTATGTTATCCGGTCCCATGGAAGTGTTCTTAGTCTTGGTCCACACTTTAGGAACATGCCTGTTTGTGATGATGGGTACTACGACAGCTACAAGGATTCACAGGTGAAATATGCACTAAATTTATTGGCTAGAATATTGGCAATGTCTATGCAGGTTTTCTGATTTACTGCACATTGGTGAGTGTTTTAGTTTTCTAGCATGACTAAAAATTAACTTGCAATTCGCACTGGTTTTGGATGTCAACTCAAGCTCATGGGTAGTATTAGTAGATCAATAATCTTTTTAAAATTCTAAGTCAAGTTCTTGATATTTTTCTTGGTCTGTGTATTGTTAGATCTGCTGAATACTTCGGAGATTTTTCCCCTTACCTTGTAGATTTTGTCAGTGGACCACCTGCGTAGTTTGCCTTTAACTGTTCTGTTATATTTTGATCTGAATGGGACTGCCATTTCAATATATTTTATTCTGTGTGTTTACAACGCCGTATGTCTGGGGTGATGATGTTGTGAGTGAATTTCAAGACTTAGTTTTTAAATACCTTTATAAATTATCACTTAAGACATAGGCAAACATATATTAACAGATAAAAATGAACCATATTGGCATTTTTTCCCCCACTTACTTACATTATACAAATAGCTTTCCTTTCTTTCTTTATCCCCATCAGTCTAACATTACGTAAATTGCTGAATTCCTACCTTCCCTTAAACCTCACTCCCTTCACCTGAACATTACACATGTATTGTTCACGCAACTCCCATTCACTTCTATGTAATTCGCTCCTTCCGTTTACTAAATGTCCCTCTTTCAGATGTTTCAGCTCTGTTACAATATTCACTACTTCAAAATACAGCTGGTTTATACTTTGGATTTCCATTTTCTAGTAATTGCTTTTATGGCAGCCACCAGAATTAAACTTAAGACTTTACTATGTCTAGGCAACTCAGATCCTGTATCTCAACTCAAAAAATAACTTCTTTAGTTACACGTATTTGCTTGTCCAGTATTTCTGACACAGTACTCTGTAGGAATTTTGCCAGCTCATACTCCCAAAGCATACGCTCCCAGCTACCTCTTTCTTCCTTCATCACTCCTCCAACATTTGCCATCTACCAGAGGAAAAATACTTTGGAGTCTGCCTGGGGTATAAAAGTACCTATGCAAACACTTCCAAGCAAAAATACTAAACATTTGCCAATGGCCCAACCAAATTTCCCCTAGCTAATAGGACTCAGGTCACCCCTGAAAAGGGATCTCTGACTCGGTGGGACTTGGTCAAGAAATCATAAATAAAATAAAGTCACATAGGCCATAGTCAGGGCTCTGTCCATACCTCTAAACTGTCCACATTTTCGCAGAATGTCCAGATTTTTTACTGATATTTTGGTCTGTTCTTCTAAAATTTGTGGTTTTCTGGCTAATCAATAGGATGATCTGAGGACTGAAGTCACTAAATAACGACATACATTTCAGTTTCAGACTTCAAATCCTTCAGAAAATGTATGTTAAAACAAATATTGTTACTCTAGCAACTTTCTAAGTTTATAAAAGAAGTATTTAAAATATGTCCCTATTTTTGGGCCTTTGTCCCCCTACTTTGTCAGGCTTTGTCTAGATTTCTTGCACTAAGATGTCGACAGGCATGACTCTGTCCCTTTATACCAAATGGAGCTAACCTGGTTATTTAATCTTCATGATGAAGCAGCCAATAAACACATTTTAAAGGAAATTTATAATCATTAAGACTATTCTAAGTTTGCCCTGACAAGTATCTGCATTAGAAGCTGCTTTGAGCAAATGCCAGCCTACTGCTGTTGGGAGTCTAATGGTACTTATTCACCTCCTCCTTGGATGGCAAGTCGATGTGTGGGGGGGGGGGGTGGACACAGCATTGCTTTTCCTAGGAAAAGACAAATTATGATGCAATGGCATGGAAAAAGCAACAGGAGTATGTAATCTTCCTCCCTCCGCTCAGTTTTCAGATGTCTATTAGGATTGACACCAAGGTGCTTTACTGCAGAAATCTTGATCACTAGTCACATATCAGCTGGAGTCCGTTTTAAGAAAAGAAGTAAGCAAATGATTATAAAGACAGCACTCGGCTTTTCCTCTATTCGGTAGCTATCAAAACAAAGGTTATTCTCGTGTTACAAAACAGTCCATCACCAAATATCTGCCTGAAGAGGAATCACGGAGTGGGGAAATTCATAAACGTTTGCTCACATTAATTAATCTGCATGAATCAGTCATTGCCTGAAAAGAAACATTTATGCATATATTGATAACTGCGCGGTCTGTAAAACAATTCGCAACTAAAGGTATATACATCCTTAACTGCTGACCATACAAATATTCTGGTACAGCACTCTACTTCATCTACATTCAGATTTTTTTTTTTTATCATCTACCACGCCCTCTATGCTTGCCTTCAGGCATCTGGAAGTTTAAATATGGGAAGTAAAGGGGTTCAAGTTGTACAAGTCAGGGCTCACCCAAAATAAGTCTGCAGCTCAGAGGTGGAATTCCTTAAAAATAAGGCAGGTCTTTTCATCAGTCTCCTGACTGGCCATGCCTATCGAATTTATCAGAAGGGGTCTTATTTTCAAAGGGTATCAAAACAAATGAAAGGAAATTAAATCATTTGCTCAGGATCATACAGAACACAAGTGGAAAATGGCCAATGGGATTCACACTTCAACATTGCAGGCCAACACATACCAATGCTATTGGTACATTCCCAGTATTAAAATTGAATTGGTGCAGCCTGCTCTCTTACTGAAGATAATAAACACTGGAGCAGATTCAGCTATGAAGTGAGTCACTGCTGAAATTAGGTGCATGGCCCCTCAGATGAGTACTTTTAAAAATGAACTTTCATCCTTCTCAGCATAATCATTTCATGGTGAAGGTAACTCAGAGTGAGGTGAGTAAGGGGTGCCACAGAAATGCTCAGTGCTACCATTAGGAGCTGCATAGCTGAAAAAAACAGACTTGAGCTGTTGACAAATTAAGGGTGTAAAATTCTGATCTCTTAACAAGAAAGCAGCTGTCAGTACCATCATGGATGAATGCTTGTAGTCCCAACCACTACAATGGAAAAGGGTTCTTAAACAACTTTCTGATGTGATAAGTTATTTCTTAAAAAAGGATGATGAAACAACTCTGATCAGAATTAGCTTTTTGAAGTGAAACACATACATGCAAGTAAAAAATATTGACCTGAAGGTCTATCCTAGAACAAAAATGTTGTTACACAAGCTTAGTAATTGTTGTACCATTTTATCCCAGTGTCTGACAACCACTAGCTATCATTCTTGGGAATCGCAACTGAAGGTTTTTGACTTGGGTCCCTACTGCTTTTACCCCTGCAGTCACTGTACAACAAGTTTCCAGCAAAGCAGGGACAGTATATCAGGGTCGGTTTTTTACACAAGTTCTTCCATACAAGCTTTGCTGTGGCTGCAATGCAAGACACTGGTACATAATCCTTGCAAGGCACTGTTTGGCAGTCCTATGCAAGTAGCTGACCCAGTACCTTATTGCCAACCCTCCACTAGGTGCCAACAGTGTCTTAGGCCAAGATGCCACTACCACCATATCTGGAATGCTAAACATCTTAGGCTGTGCACATACCTAGTGTTAAAATAAATACATAAAAATCCTTTAAGCAACCCACCAAAGGAAGACTACAGTAGTCTTGATACTAACAGACTCATCACCTCACAATACAGAATGCAAGGTGACAGAATCCCTTGAAATTAATGATCACTATTTCTATGGGGGCAAATGTATTTACAAGGTAACTTCTACCCTAAACTGAAACAGCAACAGGTTAAGACTTTTCTCCAGCTCACCTGGGACTGCACGTATGCCCACTCAGTTTTGTTCATGCCGTGGCTTAGGTATCTCAGTGGTTTCAGGTTAGCCACCACTGACCTCAGCACTTATCCTTTCATAGCACCCTGAAAGTGCAGGGCCCTACACTCTATAGAGGTACTTCGCAGATGGGATATCCTTGTTAATCATGCAAGATGCATTATGTTCCGGCACCCAAGGAATGGTGCAGCTGGGGACAACGTCATCATAATCTGGTTGGTTCTGTGAGCTATCAGGATGCCTGTAAAGCGATCCTACACAATGGGCATGGCTAGTTCTTCCTGTCTGATCAAGGGTTGCTATCAAGTGCAGACAAACTAGCAGCCCTCAGTTTTTATAAACTCTTCGGTGGGGATCTGCATCTAGCCTTTCAAACTATGAAAGATCTGACCTTCTTTGAGAATCTTGTCTTTCTCAGAGAATGGTTCCTCTAGCAGCTGGTTAAAGAAAAAAACATTCATTAAGAGAGAAACAAACCTACTACATTCAAGCATAAATGCCACCTTCCAAGCAAATCTTGACAGTAGATGGGAAATCTTAAATTTTCTTCCAGTCTATCTTATGTCGCCTTCTTTGAGGCTAGAAAGAACTTTTGAATATGGATTACTGCCTAGGCTTTTAATGTTCTGCAGACTGACTGCCTAGTACTTACCTATGAACCTATGATTAGGTGAGTCCATGCCTCTGTCAAAAAGCAGCACTGCCTATAACTCTAACACATGCACTGCCTATAACTCTAACACACATACTTAGCTGGCTATACACAGGCTTCCTCATATCCCGACCTGCACTGAGCAACAAGCATCGACCAATGCCTCTTAACATATCAAGCTATGCCCTTCTCCTGAGACAAGCCAGCACACAGAGCGCTGCTATTCCTATCCCTCCCCAGCTCTTCATTAAGGCTAACAAAGTGAGAAACTATGCAAATACAGAAATAGGCTGCTGGAAGGATGCATCAAACCTTTACAGACCAATCAAGCCTGCAGTAACTCCTTTGCAACTCCCCTACATCTTTACAAGGACAAACTCTTCTTGGTCCACTCTGTAAAATGGTAGTCCGCAAATAACTACAACAAGGTGTTCTAAGGACTGACCGCTCTTTTCCTAATGTAATGCTGCCTTCATTTCATTTGTGAGATCACGGTCTCGGTCGTCTAATAATGTCCTATTCTTCCTTTTCACCACTGCTCCTCTAAAAACAATCTCAAGGATCCAGATATTTAATAGCACTCGCTTTTCTTTCTTGTTACTAGACCAATCACATCTGGACACTTATCACAAGTGCACAAAATTCTCTTTTAACCACACTTCTGCTGGCCTCTTCCTACAGATAAAGTGTCATTTCAAAGTCACTACCTTAAAAACAGAAAGTAGAACTCTAAGGAACACTTTACCACAGCACTATAAAGGGGCCCATACCACTGGAGTCCACTTAATTGATACACATACTAGCATCCTAATAAAAAAGGCCAGCGCCATGCTGTGCCAAACAATTCATTTCAGTAGAACGACTACTTCATGTCCTTACCACTTATGTTTATTCATACTACTCATCTCAAGTAATCACTCCTTCAAAACAAATTAAATGTAAAATAAGGTTAACTATTTTGTATTTCTTAAATTTAAAATGGAAAGACCGATACTCAGACCAGTGACACGGACAGAGTCATCACATACACCATCCTTCATGGAATACGTTAACGCTACAGGTCAAAGTGCTAATTGGGTTACCTTACAGGCTAGGCTTGATGATTGGATTGGTAGACAAATTTACAACAGGGTTATCATGTACAGCACGTTACTCAGTTTGGGAGGAAAGCAAGATTAAGTGCTTGAAAAGGGTCTGCTTAAGGGTACATATGACTAGGCATCTCATAGACCCCATGATCAGTTGTCTACTATGTTCATTCTCCATCTTCTGCTATTCTATATTCATGTGCTGTCCTCAAATGTTAGCCCAGTTTACCAGGTCTACAGATTTGTTTACTTATTTTCACTGTTCTGCCAACCAGTTATTTCCTTCACAGTAAACAAATGTGCATGAAATCAGAATTATAAGACCTCTATAAAGAGATCATTCACACTAATACATTAAGAATGAGGTTCCATTGTATAAAAAGGAAAACATTACAAATACAACATACCGACATAAAAAGTACAGTTGTGCACACTTATCATAAATGTAGATGTTTAAGTGTATTCACTGTAGCAGTCATCACACTTGGGTTATCTGCCTGCAGGTAGCCCTCAGTCTGCCCGAATACCAGAGTCTTGGGATTTCTGCGTCAGTTACTGTCGCCTCTTCCATGACATCAGGTCGTCAGGGGTATAAAACATGCAGCCGATGCCATTACGTCAGTTTTTCGTGCCCCAGATGTCAGGAGCCTCAAAAATAGGATGCTATTACTTGGTGTGGAACACCTCCAGTAAAAAGTAAATACCCCTGCCATAAAAGATGGCCATAAAGAGGATAGGCAGAAAGGATATAGAAAACCAGGGGGATGGAGGGAAACCAGGACTGCAATAGTGAATACACTTGAACATCTACATTTATGGTAAGTGTACACAACTGTACTATGTTCTTCATGTTTCACTGTTGCAGTTATCACACTTGGGTTGATTCCCACAGCTGTGGAAGGGTGGAGGCAGTCAAGAGGTGTTAGGGCTGGCTAGCAAGCCTTGTAAGACTGCTGTAGCAAATCCTGGATTTAGAAAAAATAGGTAAGTGACAATGCTTGGTGAAGGTATGTACACAACTCCAGGTTGCAGCTTCCAGGATGTCCCTGGTAGGGACTCCCCTGAGAAATGCTGTAGAGGTTGAAGTAGCTCTAGTGGAATGAGTTCTGATCTCCAGAGGGGTAGGTTTTCCATGGTGTTTGTAGCAGAAATGGATGCAGTGTGCTATCCATTTGGAAATGGTTTGCTTTGAAATGGCCTTGCCCTCTGCCCCTGTAGCAAAGCTGACTAGCAGCTGGTCAGATTTTCTGAAAGGTTTAGTCCTGTCAAGGTAGAACCTGAACTGTCTGTGCACGTCCAAGGAGTGCAGGATCCTTTCCCCTTTATTCTGAAGATTAGAGAAAAAGGTTGCCAAATGGACGGATTGGTTTAGAGCCACACTGGATACCACCTTGGGTATAAAGGAAGGGTTAGTCCTGAGGGAAACCCTGTCAGCATGGAAAATAATAAAGGGCTCCACCTCCATTAGTGCCTGTAACTCAGACACTCTTCTTGCTGAAGTAATAGCTAGAAGTAAGGCTGTTTTCCAAGAGAGGAATTTTAACTCTGCTGAAGCAGCAGGTTCAAAGGGGGGGGGGGGGTGTGAGCTTCTCCAGTACAAAGTTAAGGTCCCAGGTCGGGGTGGGAGCTCTCCTAGAGGGCCTTAAACTGTTAGCTCCTCTCAGGAACTGTTTGTTGAGAGGGTGAGAAAAGAGAGGAGGCTCAATATTATAATGAGCTGAGATGGCAGAGGCAAGAATCTTAATGGATGAGAAGGAAAGGCCTCTGCGGAGCAGCTCTGCTAGGTAATCAAGGATTTGAGGTAAGCTGGGCACAGCTATGCCCTTTCCTTGAGACTGACTCCAAGAACAATATCTTTTCCACTTTTCAGCATATGATTTCCTAGTACTAGGCGTTCTGGCCTCAAGGATGACGTCCAGCACCTGTTTGCTGAGGGATGCTGGTAGTGTATTCATGGAATAAGCCAGGCTGCAAGGTTTAGGGTTTGCAGCCGTGGATGCAAAATCTCTCTCTCCTGTTGAGACAGCAGGGAAGGTGTCTGATGTAGGTACCAGGGTGGCACTGCTGTCAGACTGCGTAGGAGTGGGTACCAGTACGGTGTGGCCAGTGTGGTGCAATAAGGATTGCCCTTGGCCTGTCCTGTTTGATCTTGAGTAGTACTCGAGAGGAGGGGCAGAGGAGGAAATACATAAATTGAAAGGTTTTCCCATGTATAGGATAGGGCGTCCACCTTCCAGGCTCTGCTGTGAGGATTCCTGGTGCAAAATTTGCTCAACTGGTGGTTTTGGGGGGAGGCAAAAAGGTCCACCTCCAGTGGTCCCCACCTCTGGGTTAGAAGTTTGAATGAGGTGGGGTGCCGTAGATTTCTGCTTAAGTCATCTGCCAGTGAATTTTGCTTGCCTGGCAGGAATTGAGTTTGTAGGTGCACTTGGATGCTCAAGGCTGTGTTCCACAGAGCCATGGCTAACCTGCAGAGTGGGTAAGAATGAGTTCCACCCTGCTTGTTTATGTACCACATAACTGTGGTGTTGTCTATCAGGCGCAGTCCTGGAAGGATAAGGTATTTGAAGACTGTCAGAGCATTCTGTACAGCTAGCATCTCGTTTTGATCGATATGCAGGGGGAATTTGTTCTGGGCTCTATTTGCCTTGAATGCATTTGCCTGCCATGTGAGCCCCCCATGCATAGACTGCTGCGTCTGTTGTCAGGGTTTGGGCGGTGAGGGGTTGAGTGAAAGGAAGTCCCTTGTTGTGGTTGCATACTTCTGCCCACCAAAGGAACTCTGACCTTAAACAAGGTATGATAAGAATCACTGCTTCCAAGTCCTGAGAATGCTAACACCAGAGACTTTTTAAGTACAGTACAGTTTTGTACCTACCATAAATGTAGATGTTCGAGTGTTCACCCTGCTGCAGTCATCACACTCGGTTTATCCTGCTGTCAGGTGGTCCTGCAGTCGACCTGAATTCCAAAGTCTTGGTCCGGCAATGGTGTCGGTTGCTGTCGCTTCTTCCCTGACGTCAGTGCACCAGGGGTATATAAGAGGCATCCGACATCATTTTCTTCAGTTTTTCTTGCCCCAGATGTCAGGTGCCCCCAATAGGTAGGCAACATTTTATATATATATATATATATATATATATATATATATATATATATATATAAAATAAAACAATACCTTTAGGCACACGCAAATACACCACAGAGGTTGTACAGGATAGAGTGGTATAGATAAGTTCAGCTAGTTCAGAGGGGATGGAGGGAGGGTAACCTGGACTGCAGCAGGGTGAACACTCTAACATCTACATTTATGGTAGGTACAAAACTGTACTATGTTAATCGTGTTACCCTGCTGCAGTCATCACATTTGGGTTGAATCCCAAAGCTAAGGATGGGAGGTGGAGTTAAACAGGGTTAGAAGAAGGTAGTAGGCCCTGCAAAACTGCAATGGCAAAACCAGCTCTAGTCTTAGAATATAGAGTTAAGTGATAGTGTTTGGTGAAGGTGTGCACTGAACTCCAAGTTGCAGCTTCCAGAATATCCTTAGTTGGCACTCCCCTGAGAAATGCTGCTGATGTAGCTGTAGCCCTGGTGGAGTGGGACCTAATGTTAGCAGGTACCTGTTTCCCATGATGCGTGTAGCAGAAACGTATGCAATGCCCTATCCATTTAGAAATGGTCTGTTTTGAGATTTTCTGAAAGCCTTAGTTTTATCCAAGTAGTAACATAATTGCCTGTGAATGTCCAAAGAGTGCAGGAGTCTTTCTCCTTTGTTCTGGGGATTTGGGAAAAAGGTGGGCAAATGAATGGTTTGGTTTAGGGCCACACTGGATACCACCTTTGGCAAAAAGGAAGGGTTAGTTCGTAGAGAGACGCTGTCTTGATGAAAAATGAGGAAAGGCTCCACTGCCATTACTGCCTGTAGCTCAGACTCTTCTAGCTGAGGTTATTGCTAGTAGCAGGGCAGTTTTCCATGAAAGAAATTTTAAATCAGCTGAAAAACTGGTTCAAAGGGCGGCAGTGTAAGCTTTTCCAGAACAAAGTTGAGATCTCAAGTAGGTGTCGGTGCTCTCCTTGGCGGTCTTTTGTTCTTAGCCCCTCTGAGGTGCTGTCTTAGGAGTGGATGTGAGAATAGAGGAGGATCCGTGTTGTAATAAGCTGAAATTGCTGAGGCGTGGATCTTAATAGATGAAAAGGAAAGTCCTTTGTGCAACATCTCAGTTAAATATTGTAGAATCTGAGGAATGTTTGGATCAAGGGGATTTTGGCCTTTAGCCTGGTTCCAGGCGCAAAATCTTTTCCATTTGTCTGAATAGGTTTTCCTGATGCTGGCCTCCTGGCCTCCAGAATGACATCCATAACAGCTTTGGATAGAGGTGTTGGCTGGTTGTTTAGGTAATTTGCCATGCAGCCAGGTTCAAAGTCTTGAGCTGGCTGTGTAGAATCTGATTGTCTCGCTGGGTGAGGAATTTGTGGTAAAATCCATAGCTTCATACCAGGCTATCTGCCCTAGGCCATTTATAAGCCTAGCCAGTGTGTGTGTTTGGCTTTCGCCACACATTTTAAATTAATTTTGCTATGCCCTTTTTCGAGGTTAGTATACTGTGCCTCTGTCTAACAGTGACACAGAAGTGATACCCGGGGTAAACCTACGATCTCCCATCCACTCATCAAGATTCCTCTTGAAAAGAGTCAATGAGGGACTCTGGCTAACCTGGACTGGGATTTTATTCCAGAGTGAAGGGAGCCTCTGGGTTATGAATCTGTCCCTCCAGCACGTCCTATTTATTTCAGTGCTGAGGTTCAAGTCTCCCGAGTGCGTAGCTCGATGGGATTTGGATATTCTGAGGTGCAGCATGTCCATTAATTCCGGGATGGACATGGCTTTATACGTCAGGCACAAATCGCCTCTGAGCAGGCGGTATGCCACTGAGTAAAGCTGGAGTTTCTTTAACCGGGCAGCATATGGCATCTATTTGAGCCCTTTGATCCTCTTGGTGAGGTACTTTTGGGGTCTTTCCAGTTGCTGCAGGTGTCTGGTAAGGTACATCCCAAAAGGGGCATTGTACTCAATTATGGGCCTGATGAGGGATGAGTAAAGAGGCACGACGACCTCCCCTGATCTAGATGTGAATCCCTTCATGATTAGGTGGGCTATATAAAATGTTCTTCTAACCATTTGGCCACGTGGTTGTCAAATGAGAGATTGCTATCAACTTGGGTCCCCAGGTCCCTAATTACTTCTTCTGTACTTAATGAATTACCACCTATGTGGTAATTTGTGGGCACTTTGTTTTTGCCAAAGGGGATGACTATACACTTTTTGGCGTTTAGCTTGAGGCCATGGCTCTGGCACCAGTTGTCTGTTTCTATGAGGCCCTTTTGGAGGATGCTTGTGTCGGCTGGAGAGTCGATTATGGCGCCCAGTTTGCAGTCATCTGCGAACTTGGTCAGCCACAGTCCTTCCGTGTTGCCTATACCTCCAAGAAATATATACCGAACAAGAGGTCCCAGGACTGAGCCTTGTGGGGCGCCACTTGTAACTGGTTTGGAGTCTGACATGGCTCCAGCAATTCTAACCATGTGGGTTCTCTGTCCTTGAGCCAGTTTGCAACCCATCTAGTGACATAGGGGTTTATATTTAAGCTGGTGAGCTTATCTATAATGCCCGAGTGGGGTATTGTATCGAAGGCTTTTGCAAGGTCCAGGTAGGCTGTGTGGACCACCTTCCCCTTGTCAATGGCCTTGGTGACTGTTTCAAAGAAATCGACCAGGTTTAAGAGGCAGGATCTGCCCTTAAAGCTGAACTGGGTAGGATCCAGTGTCTGTAGGTCCCAAATATCTTTATTTATGAGGTCCATGATGATCCTTTTCCATAGCTTTGCAGACCAAGCTAGTCAGGCTTATGGGGCGATAGTTTCCAGGATCCGTTGAGGCACCACCTGTGTGGAGAGGGACTACTGTTGCTGTACGCCACTCTTTGGGTACATATCCTGTAGTAAGGCTGAGATTGAACAGTAGTTTTATGTTTGGGTTTAGCCTTTCTTGGAGTTCATGTAGGACGCAGCCTGGGACACAGTCTGGTCCCATTGATGCTGTTTTTTTTTGCTTTGGAGAGGGCGGCTCTTACCGGAGCATCTGAGATGTCAGGGGGGCAGCACTCTGCTGGGATAGATATTTGCCCTTTTGGTGTGTGTGTGTGTGTGTGTGTGGGGGGGGGGGGGGTTTGCGCTGAACCTGTCATCTAGGATGTTGGCAATGTCTGTGGGTTCGGTGTATTTTTTGTCATTTTGGACTAATTCTGAGCATATCTGGGAATTCCCACCCAGGTTCCTAACATAACTAAAGAAAGCCTTGTGATTATCCTTAGTGTCCTGTGCAATTTTTCTCTCGAAGCTAGCCTTAGACGATTTTATGAGTGCCCATAGTTTTTTGCTAGTACTGATCAGAGATGCCTTCCCTTTTTGGGATTTTGCTCTATCATGTAGTAGCTTCCTCCTTCTATTGTATAGTTTGTTTATGGCTGGGGTCCACCAGACAGGACGTCTGCCTTTGGAGGATTGGGTTTTGGTTTTATTTGGGATTGCATGATCCATGCATTCCTGAAGGTGTTCATAGAATACCTTTATAAATGATTCTGCGGTCTGGGCCGTATTTTCCACAGGCCCGGGGGCTTTGAAGAATTCCACCTCGGTTTTGAGGAGTGTAAAATTTGCTTTAGAGAAGTTTTTCACTGTGGTTTTCTGGGCAGGGGGTAGGATTGGGATGTGAATATCCAGTGAGATTAGTTTATGGTCTGATCTTACCAGTGAGGGATACACTTCTGGTCTGGAGCATAGAGTCCCCATGTTGGTGATGATCAGGTCCAGTATGTTTTCCCCTCTTGTGGGAGTTGTAACAAGTTGTTCCATAGCATTTGAGTTTATAAATTCTAGGAACCTTTGGGCTAGGGTGTTGGTGCCGGAGTAATGCTCCCAGTCCATGTTTGGGTAGTTGAAGTCACCAAATATAATGGTGTTTGGAGAGACCTTCATATTTTCCAGTGTTCTCAGGAAGGCCGAGTGGGGCTCCTGGGTTTGGGAGGGTGGTCTGTAGCAGGCTATAAACTGGAAAGCAGTTTTACCCACTGTTAGTTGCACATGGATAGTCTCTGATGCTTTGTGCCATGTTCCTTAGAATTGGATACCAATGCTGGCGTGGCCAGTCTGGTGCAATGAGTATCATTTGTGGTCTCTCTAATCTGACTGAGCAGTACCTTTGGTAGAAGAGGCAGTGGAGGAAAGGCATACACTGTTAAAGTTTTCCAATTGAATGAGAGGGCGTCCACTTTCCAAGCTTGTGGATGGAATGTCCTTGTGCAAAATTTTTGAAGTTGGTAGTTTTGGGGGCTTGCAAACAGATCTATGTCTGGGCGTCCCCATTTTTGGGCTATCATTGCAAATACTTGTGGATCTAGTTTCCATTAGTGTGGATCCATGATGTTTCTGCTTAGGTCATCTGCCAATGTGTTTTTCTTTCCTGGCAGGAATTGTGCTTGTAACTGAACCTGGTAAGACAGTACAGTGTTCCACAAGGTCATTGCTTGCCTGCATAGAGGGTAGGAATGTGTGCCCCCTTGCTTGTTTATGTACCACATTACTGTGGTATTGTCCGTCTTTATTATTAGTTGTCCTGGGTGTAAGAGGTCCTTGAAAGCGGTTAGGGCATTCTGTACTGCTAGCATTTCTTTTTGACCGATATGCAGATGCCTCTGATCTGTAGTCCATTTGCCCTGAATGCACTGTCCTGCCATGTGTGCTCCCCAGGCATAGTCCAATGCATCTGTTGTCATAGTTTGCCTGGCTGTGGGTAAGGTGAAAGGCTGACCCTTGTTGAGGTGACATGCCTGTGCCCACCATAGAAACTCCTGTTGAAGGCAGGGAATGAGTGGTATCATTGTTTCCAAGCTGTCAGAGTCCATACGCTTTTCAGGTACCATTGTAATTTCCTCATATGCAGTTTTGCAAATGGTATTAAGTAGTATGCAAGATGCCATGAATCCCAAGGCCTGCAGAATTTGTCTTGCAGGGAGTTGGGTCTTTGCTGCCATTATTTTGAAATATTGAGTCAGCTGCTGTTGCTTGTCTGGTGTGAAATAAGCCATTTGGGCTGTTGTATTCAAGCTGGCACCCAGGAATATTATGTTTTGTGAGGGCACTAGTTTTGATTTATTTTCGTTTCCTGTGTACCCTAGGCAACTAAGAAGGCGTTTGACAAATGCCAGATGCTTTAAAAGAATGTCCTTGCTTTCTGCTTGAATATGGCCGTCGTCCAGGTATGGGTATATTTGAATTCCTCTTTGTCTGCAGTATGCAATTACTGGTGCCAGGCATTTTGTGAAGACCCTGGGCGCAGTAGATAAGCCAAAGGGCAGTGCAGAGAATTGCTAATGCGTTGAACCTGCAATGAAGCGGAGGTATCTTCTGCAATTTTGTCCGATAGGGACATGCAGGTATGCCTCCTTGAGGTCCAACGTTACTAGCCAAGCATTCTTGCCCAGTATGGGAAGAAGCTGCAGTAGTGTTAAGCATCTTGAATTTTGGTACTTGCAGATAGGTGTTCAGAAATGAAAGATCCAGAATGGGTCTCCATGCTTTGTCCTTTCTTGGGACTAGAAAGAGTCTTGAGTAAAATCCTTGCCCTTGCTCCTGTGTAGGTACCTGTTGAATGGCTCTCATGTGCATGAGCTGTAATTTGTTTTTGTGCCACTGCCCATTGATTTGGTGGCAGGTTTGGCATTCCTTTTATCCTTGGTAAGTTATGAAAGTGGAATCTGTATCCTTGAGAGACAATGTTTAGGACCCATTTGTCTTTTGTGATGATGTGCCAGTAGTCTGCAAAATGCTAATTTTCCTCCCAAAGGAGCTGCCAGGAGAGATTTGCTTGGTAGTTTGAGGATTGTGTCATTGTGTTTGTCTTCTGCTAGCTTGGGGCCTGTCTTCTCCTCCTTTCTGGGTAGTAGTACCCCATTGGCGAAGTTTGTAAGGGCCTTGTGACTGACCTCTGCCCCTTGGGCATCTGTATTTGCCTCTCTGTGATCTGTCAGAAGCTGGAAAGGACCAGTTTTTCATTGGCCAATTTCTGCTGAAACGAGGGGATTGTACCTGCAAAAAATCTTTGACCGTCTGCATAGATTTTGCCTTATCCTCTATTTTCTTTAAAACCTCTTCTGCTTTGACACCAGATAATACATCCTGCTGTAAAGGTGCATCCAATAATTTTGCTTTAACATGATCAGGAAGTGTTTGTTCTTTTAACCAAGCATGTCTACATATGACAGAGCCAGTAACAGCTGCTCTACAGGAAGCTTCCAATGAATCAAATCCACATTGTAAAGTATGTTTGCCCACCTGCTCAGCTGCATGCAACAGATCCTGCATTTCCTTGAATTCAGACTGTTCAGAATGTGTGCTCATTTTTTGTTTTAATTGAGACATTAGGAATTGCTGATATTTCAACATGTGAAACTGACAATTTAATGCTCTCATAGCCAGAGTTGCTGAGGTGTATATTTTCTTTCACCATCTATCTAGGGCTCTGGAATCCCTTTCAGAGGGCACAGGATTTTTAGCCATAGAAGCTTTAGCTCCCTTAGGACCCTGGGAAATTATTTCTGGGTCAGCTACAGGGCTTTTATAAAGGAATGTGTGTGAGTCAGGTACTCTGTAGTATCTGTCTGGTTTGGCTGGAGCAGGAGGTAGAGTGTCTGGATTTAGACTAGACTCCAAGTAAACATCCACAATATCTAAAACTGGTGGGATAACAAGAGGTCTGTGCTGGGGTAGTAAAAGGAACTCTCTGAGCCTTTTCTTAGAATCAGAGTAGTCCTGGCCTTCCCAGTGGAAATATTCCCTCATGGTATGTAAAGTTTCCCCAAATGAGTAGTCTTCAGGGGGAGATGCTGAGGGAATAGAGTCTTCAGCATCAGAACCTTCATAAGGTGGAAAAGTGTAATCCTGTTCCTCAGAAGAATCTGAAGAAATTGAAACCTGGTCAGAGGAAGCATAATCCTCCTCTTGTCTTGGTCTTTTATCAGGAGGGGGATGGGAACCCCTGATTAGGGTAATCAAATCTTCAACCATCTTCAGCATCTGTTTCTTAGGCATGGGGCCTTGAACTGTAGACTGATGTACAGTCTTCTTTGGTTTTAAAGGAGTTTTAAGCTTAGCATAAGATTTAATGGTGAGTGTAGTCTGTCTGAAGACACCTTCTGCAACCGAAGGTGTTTCCACTGCACCGGGGTCTACTTCTGCTCCGGTGTCGGAAGGGCCTAATGAAGATGGCTGCGTCGGCCTAGTAGACACCGCTTGAGAATTCCGCAGCTGTCTGGAGTTCCAGTTCTGCGGTCATCAGGGGCTGCGTAGGCGCCTCACTGAAAACCAGAGAACTGGCGACAGGCCCAGCACAGGCCTTGGAGTCTGGCTTGCTCCTAGGCTGCCTGTCCTTATCCATGCATTTTTTATGCATGCCAGTCGTCGGCTGCTCCGACGGCATGATATAATTAAATTTCCTACCAAAGTAGTGTTGTGCGAAATCAAAACAGACATTTAATAGTTCGTTTATTAAACCTAGCACAAAACCGACAACCTGTGACGTCGTGGTCTGGGCCTAGGCAAGGAATACAATAGGAATGGAAGTCCTTATGAGGTATTTGCTTCCCACAAGAAATGCAATTGTTAACTTTTTCTGACATCGGACTGAGGCAAGAAAAGGTTCCCCAATGGGGTACTTAGCTTTATTGAAGATAAAATAAGATTAAAATTTGAATCGAAAATCTCAGGTGTCGGCCGACCGGCACTTGCAAACTGCTTCTGCTTTGGACACCGCGTGGCAAGAAAGACTGAAGAAAATGGCATTGGATGCCTCTTGTATACCCCTGGCGCACTGACGTCAGGGAAGAAGAGACAGCAACCGACGCAGGACCAAGACTTTGGAATTCAAGCCGACTGCGGGACTGCCTGACGGCAGGATAACCCAAGTGTGATGACTGCTGCAGGGTAACACGATGAACATCATTGAAGTTTCTTCATATGCAAGTCTTGCATATGGAATTAGCAGAATGCATGAGGCCATGAACCCTACGGCTTGCAGTACTTTCCTTGCAGACAGCTGGGTTTTGTTGGCCATTAGTTTAAAATAGTTTGTCAAATGGACCTGCTTTTCTGGCGTGAGGAATACCATCTGGGAAATTCTGTTCAAGCTTGCTCCCAGGAATACAATTTGTTGGCTGGGCATCAGTTGATTTCTTTTCGTTGATGGTGTATCCCAGTTAAGTTAGAAGTCCGTTTACAAATGCCAGGTGCTGAAGTGGCAATTCCTGACTGTCCGCCTGAATCAGGCAATCATCCCAAGTATGGGTATGAATATTTCTCTGCCTGCAATACACAATGGCTGGAGCCAGGCACTTTGTGAATGCTCTGGGGGCAGCAGATAAGCCAAAGGGAAGTGCAGAGAAGTGAAAGTGCATAGAGCCTGCACTGAAATGTAGATATTTCCTGCAAGACTCCCTTATGGGGATGTGCAGATAAGCTTCTTTTAAGTCTAGGGTGACTAAACAGGCATCCTTGGCTAGCATAGGAAGAAGCTGTTGCAGTGTAAGCATTTTGAATTTTGGGACCACCAGAAAGGTGTTGAGAATAGATAGATCCAGGATAGTGCTCCAAGAGCCCTCTATTCTGGGCACCAGGAACAGTCTGGAGTAGAAACCCTGTCCCTTTTGTTCTACTGGAACAGGTTGAATAGCACTGATATGGAGAAGGAAAAGTACTTGCTTTTGAGCCTCTGCCCACTGGTTTGGTGGAACGTCTGGCAACCCGCTTGGAGTTGGCAGTGAGTGGAAGTAGAATCTGTATCCCTGGGATACAATGTTTAGAACCCATCGGTCCCGAGTAATGGACATCCAGTTTTTTGCATGAAGGGCGAGTTTTCCTCCTAGGGGCGCAAGTACTTGGGTATGGCTGGGAAGGTTAATTGGAAAGTCATTGTGAACTTTTTCCATATGGTGGTGGCTTACTACTCCCTGGTTTTGAGGTGGAAACACTCCATTGTTTAGATCTCTGCATACCCAGAGACTGTAGTCTTGCTGGTCTGTTTCCCCTGGGTGTGGGCTGAGAAGGCCTGAGGGGGACTGGAAAGGGCCAGTATTTTGAAGGCCAATGCCTACTGAATCTAGGTGGCTGCACCTGTAAGAAATCTTTGACGGTTTGCATAGATTTAGCTTTTTCTTCCATCCTTTTAAGAACAACGTCTGCTTTTGTGGCAAACAAACGCTCCTGATTTAATGGAGCATCTGGTAATTTTGCTTCGACATGATCAGGCAAGACTTATTCCTTTAGCCAAGCATGCCTTCTCAGTACAGACCCAGTGACAGCAGCCTTGCAAGATGCTTCTAAGGCATCAAACCCACACTGCAAAATATGTTTACTAACTTGGTTTGCAGAATGCATTAACTCTTGTAAATCTTTATTTTCTGCACAATCTGGAAGTAACATCATTTTTTGTTTAATTAGTTCCATAACATGTTGCTGGTACTTCAACATGTGAAACTGGCAATTCAAAGCCCTGATGGCAAGAGTTGCAGAGGTATATGCCTTCTTACCCCATCTGTCTAAAGCTCTAGAATCCCTGTATGAAGGGGTAGGGTTTTTGGCTGTAGTAGCGTTAATGCCTTTAGGTCCCTGGGAAATGGTGTCTGGATCAGCAGTAGGATTCTTAAAGAGAACTTTGCGAGAGTTAGGTACTCTGTAGTACCTGTCAAGTTTTCTAGGAGCTGGTGTTAAGGTGTCAGGAGTAAGACTGGATTCCATGAAAACATCATCTACAATACCCATGACAGGGGATATAGCTAGAGGCCTGTGCTGAGGCAAATCTAAAAATTCTGAGTCTCTTTTTGGACTGAGGATAGTCCTGGCATTCCCAGTGGAAATGCTCTCTTAAGGTATACAAGGTTTCACCAAAAGACAAATCCTCTGGAGGGGAGGCAGAGGGAATGGATTCCTCTGCATCTGAGTCCTCATAGGTAGATAAGGGTATGTCCTGGTAATCAGAAGGGTCAGAGTCATCAGACTCCTGGTCTGTAGAATCAGAAGAAAATTCAATTCTTTGTCTTTTGGCAGGTGAAGGCTGGCTTCCTCTAATTAGAGTAATATGGTCTTCAGCCATTCTAAGCATTTGTTTTTGTGGCATGGGAGCTTGCGCATGCGCTTTGGACGTCTGTTTTCTAGCTGTAGTGCGAACTCTGGGCCCGACAAACTCGGCAGTTTTAGTTGGAAATAAAGTTGCCGGTTTAATATGAATATCGGTAGGTCAGAATACACCCTCAGAAGCCAGTGCCTGCACAGCGGCTCCGGACCCATCCAAGGTAGAGACATCGACAGGTTCATAGTCGAAGAAGCATCTCGCAGCATACTGGACGCCGAATGGGTCTCAGCAGAGGCCTGCAAATCTGTAGAGGCGGGCATCAGGGGCTGCAAAGGCGCCTCACTGAGTACCGGTGGACTGGCAACTAGCTTAGCAGAAGTGTTGGCGGCAGTTTTTGACCTATGCGGTCTGTGTCTGTCTTTGCGCTTTTTCAGAAGATTGGTAGTCGGGATGGCTTACCGAAGCCATTTCAGAATATGGAGAATGACAGCCAAAGAATTCAGCTACAAAAATAGCCCAACGAATGGTTCAGGCGTTAAACAAGGCAAAAAAACGACAGAGAGGGACGTCGTGGTCTGGGCCTAAACAGGTGATGCAGAAAGAATGAAAATCTCTGTGAGGTATTTGATTTCCACAAGCAAGACAATTGTTAATTTTTTCTGACATCGGTTAGAGCAAGAAAAAAGAATCCCCAATGGGGTACTTAGCTTTAGAAGACTTCAGGTCTGAAACTCGAAAAAACGAAAATTTCAGGTAGCAACTGATTGGCACTTGCAAACTGCTTCTGCTTTGGGCTCCTTCATGGCAAGAAAGACTGATGTAATGGTGCCTGATGCATGCTGTATACCCCTGACGACCTGACATCAAGGAAGAGGAGACAGCAACAGATGCAGAAATCCCAAGACTCTGGTATTCGGGCCATCTGAGGGCTACCTGCAGGCAGATAACCCAAGTGTGAAGACTGCAACAGTGAAACACGAAGAACATCTGAATAAATATACAAACAGAATTACTAAAAATTTAATACATTGGGTTTATTTTCTTGTATTGTATACTTCTGTAAAATGCATTTGTCTTGTATATCTACTTCAATTTGTATTATGTAAAAACTGTTTTGACTTTCAAAGTTAAGCTGATGTTATATAAAAATTTCTGTGATTGTATGGAGCTTTCCTCCCCGGGCCTCCACTGAAAATGGGTGTTTAGGCCCAGTGGACTTTCCCAGTCAACAAATGTCAATAAATAATTTTATAGCAAATACTTAAAAGTATATGTATGACAACGTTCGGCATTTTAAAACAGATAACATTCAGATTCAAATTTTTATTATAAATCTAAAGAAATCAAAAGCTTGATTTTATTGCAATAGTAAACTTTTACTTGTATGTCAACTGGGTAGGTGTACTGCTGAAAGACCCTTCTCAGCCATAGGTCAGACCAATGGCAAAAAAGCAGACTCATAGTAGATTGCTACCAATAACACAAAATTTGCGGACATAATGCGTGTGTGCATATTACATCTCTATATCTATATATATCTGCACATATATATATATATATATATATATATATATACATATACACACACAAAATATAGACCCGACCATACATATTTCTAAAAAAACTTCTAGACAGAAGATCTGTACAAATAACACTGAATTCAAAGTTATTGACATAGTGCAAAAGCTATACAACTTTTACATACATACACCAATGTAAAAATACTAAAGATCTAAAGAAATGACAGATAATGTAACAGAACCCTAAGTAAACAGGCACTATGTCCTTAATGAAAAGCCAGAGACTGCACTAGAAAGCTGTGTACTATAGCATTAGATTACATGTATTCTCTTCTGGTTTGATTAATTTGGAAAAGAAAAAAAAATAATTTTCACTGAAAAATTCACTGACGTATTAGTGAGAGCTTTGTACAACTTCTGACCAAAAGCAGGTTTAGAGATTGTCATTTTTAATTTCCTGATGGTGTAAGTTCCAGGTTGCAGGTGCTATTTTTGAGAAGGTCCTTTCTTTAATTAAAAGGTTGAAAATGGATATGAGGTTGAGGGCACCATGATTTTAGCTCTTAGTGAATAGTGGTAGGTCTTAATTTCAGCAACTGGGCAAGGAGGTGACAATATTTTAGGTAATTTAAAAATGAGTCAGGCTAGCAGTAATGTGACATGAGCCAATATGTCTGCTACAAGGGCAGACAGTGGTGCTTTGTGGGAAATGAAGTGATAGAGTCTTATTAAATGACAAATACTTCCAGTTTCACCCGCACAGATAGTGAAAGCATGGACTATAATCCTGTTGGCCCTGGACTGAATTAGTGGCTTGGGCATCAGTAGGAGCCAATATGAGAAGGGTGGGTGTGTCCATCATGAGGTAGTTTGGGCCACTGCAGGTTCCCCTCAGTAGACAACCAGGCAGTTCTGCCTTCTGTGAGTGGCATAAGCAATAAAGGCATTCTCAGAGGTCATTTCCATGACAAAGGAGAAAGTTACTTTCACAGGCACACCTACAGAACTGTTTGTTCCTAACCCGCAGATACCCACTGCCAAGGGGTTGAGCCAGTTGGGTTCTCATCCTGAAAAGGTAACAAATGGACCATAAGGTTCTCACCATGTGAATGAATTGGTCTGATTCACCCTTGATGGGGCAACGAATGAGCTAAGTGAGAGCTGGTAGGGGAGGCATTTGGCAGGGTGTTTGAACAGTGGGGGCAGAAGCAATAAAGGGGGTACAGAAAACTAAAGAACACTTATGGCTGGCTGTGTGATAGTGGCAATTTAATGGTTGACAGGCATGGAGGCTGGAAAAATAAAAGAATGACAAATGTGTTAACGCTGTGTACCTAGTTTAGGGCACACATTCTGTGCTTGTGCATTATACTAGAAAGGGATACTGTACATGCAGATCAAAATTATATGCATTCATTGTTTTAATCCAACATATACAATGGTACTGTTGGACAGTACAGACGTCTGAGGACATTGTCAACACTGGACACTGCTCAGCATCTAAATAGAGAGTGTAGGTAAACATCCAGGTATATATGCAACTGTAGCACTGTTCAAGTGAAGTCATGTAATGAGGCAAGACTTGCAGTACTAGGTGTTAAGTCTCTGGAATGTTCTAAACACTGATCTAGTCTTATGGAACTGAATGTCGGTTTACTGGTGTACAGTAATAAAGAGACTTGAGAAAACTTATGAATACCTTTTCTGGACTGGTTATTAAAATGGAAAAGCTACCCATGTAAACTGCCAGCTATAGTTAGCTGAATTAAATGCAATATTACGTTGAAGCCATTAATAAAGAGTAACTGAAGAAGACTTCAGTCTCTTTGGTAGACATGTTTAAAAAAAAAAAACAAGGCCAGAGAAACTGGATCCAAATGTTATTTAAAAGCTGCACTCTGACAAACGATTCTGCATTCATTTCAATGTACTTTCACAGAATCTCAGTTATTTAAATTCAAGTCTCATAACTGAATATCAACCAATTTAATTGTCATATCTACAAATATGGCATCCATTAGAAGACCTTTTTCCTCATCTGTGAGCACAAATTATGATACTATACTTGGCTTTTAATGTAGTTAACCTAATTTTAAAGTCGTATTGCACATACCACATAAGGACAAATCAATGGGTGGTCAACGATCTGTGACCAATATTTTCCCGTACTTTAACCAGAGGACATACTTTTGCAACTGGGCAACAATCTTCAGATGTTTTTGCCAAGAAAAAGGGAATAAGTAAATCAAAAGTATATGCATTTGCTGCTCTGGTGGCGTTGGAGGATAAAGCCCCAACTTTGATCCAGGTTTTCTGGGTTAGATCAGCAACTTGTGCGATTGACAGAATGGTATGGAAGGATGGTCAGTACCATCCCGGGGTGAGCCAGGCGGACCCCATGGGGCTTAAACTGTCTATTCTTGGTGGAGGCTTGGAAAGACAACACTAGTAGGTGGGCCTAAAGGGGGTACAGTGTGGAGACATGGCCTGAGCTGCTGTGAAGGCAAAACAATACACAGCATGTCTTCCATTGCACATCCATCCCCGGGGAGGACAGATAGGTCATAAGTTAAACCTCCCACCCCCATATGGGTCCCTCATTCTGCAACTGGACCCAGAAACACCAGATTAAATCCTGAGGAAGGGGGTAAACATGGTAGAGCCAGCACAAAGAGAGGTACAGGGGTATACAGACGTGCCAGGCTGATATAATGAAGTGGCAGTGACCGAAGAGAGCAAAAAAAAATCTAAATGCATTTAACATTTTAACTGAACACAAGCAGCAGTACTGTGGAGAGCACAGATCTTAAAAACAAAAACAGTTTAAGACTTGGTTAATGCTGGACTCTGCTTGGCATACAAATGAGTGTAACTGGTGCTGTTTAGGGGTTGGGAGTGGCCTAATGGTTAAGGTGTTTGCCTTACAAACAGAAGGTGCAGGGTTTGAGTCTCACAAGGGATAATTGGCTAGGCTTAAAATGACTTGCAAAGGCAGTTAGCTTAGGACTAATCTATGAACCTATGAACAGGAGTTGTGCAAGAGAGAAAGACTTATGGTACAAAGGTGTCTCTGGGATGTTTTAAGTAACACGGGTGCACGTTCGCTAAAAATGAATGTTAGCTTACTAGTAATAAAACATAAAAGTGAGAAAAATACTTACGAAGACCTTCTTTTGACTGCATCTGAAATTTTTCTTGGGTTAGTTTGCTATCCACATACATTATTAGAACCTAGACCTGAGAAGAGAACAAGCCCTCCTACCAATCACTCTTGACTTTTTTTTTTTTTGGGAGTCTTGAGTGGACATGACCTGCTTCAAACAGCCTGGTCATATCTACAAATATGGCACGTACTTCAAGACCCTTTTCCATATTTGTAAGGACTGTGACATCATAACAGCTCGTGAAGGTGAAGGAATTTCTATAGCCATGCTGTACATGTGAGAAAAATCTCCATTAAGAGTGTGCTCACGAGTTTTGCTTTGTTTTCTGGTAGCTTGCCTAGAAAAAAATAGGTTTACAAACAGGCAATGGCTCTAAGGTATTTTTGTCAAGTTTAAAAGCGTCTTTGAAATAAAGCAAAAAGATACCTGTAGTGCATTAGGTTACAAAGGTATGCAAAGGGCTTGCATTGAGTGCTACCATCATTCTGAAGGAGGATACAATTAGGTCATTTTAGGGCAGACGTGCAGAGCCAGTCTTGCCTCACCTGTTCCAGAGTGAGTGATAGAGGAATGGATTTCTACTGTCGTCATGTAGTCTTTAAATACTATTAAACTCACTGCCAGGATTGCCACATCAATGCAAGCTGCAACTGTATCCATGGCTTAAATCCTAGGAATACAACTGCCCAGTAAGAGCAAAAACAGATTGCAATAGATTATCCTATTGGATGGTAAATCTCATCCATACTCTTCCATCTGTATACAAGACTAATTGGATTAACATTTACCTCCACAGAGCACTCTACCTGCACAAACACCGACAAAGAAAAAAATGTAACAAGATGAAATCAATTTCCTCCCATAGGCCTAATGAACCACAAACATGTAACAATGTTCCAGACAAAATTCAGTCAGTGCAGCTACTATCTGATAAACCACTGAAGGAAAGGCTAATTTTTCATGAGGGTCATCTGAGTGATGTACTATTTATTACTCCAAGGTAAGTTTAAGAGATCTTGCCAAAAGCTACAGACTAATTAGCCTTAACACCGCGGTGTACAGAAGATGCTAAGAATCACCCACAATGTCACCCTCTTTAAATGAATGATCTGCTTGATGCTTCCTAACCTTTTCAAGGAATCATCTTGTAATATTACATTTACACATTACAAATGGCATTTAGTTATTTAAATAACATATTTACTATACTAAGCTGTTACTAATGCATAATCAAAAGCTAGGAAATGTTCTTTTATAAAACTGATAATACTATAGGTTCATAAGCAAGCACTAGGCTAGCTACCCTTGTGGGACATTTTAAGGCTAATTTCCCTTTCAAGGGTTAGAATTAAACCCTGTGACTTGTGTTTGCAAAGGAAACAGTTTGACCACTACTGCAAACGTGAACTATGGCTAAAAAATCAGTTACTAAAAAAAGTAATTTATTAATATTTTCAAGCTAAAAGAGGCAATGTTTCTTGTAGTGTGTTGTGGGCTTGCTCTCCAACAAAAAACTCAAATACTGTGATGCGCAATTCAAACAGTGACAATGCTGGCTTACTTGGTGCCTGGAAGTTAGCTTCAATTATTTAGAGGAAGTACAACATTGATTCTCAGGGGAACCACCACAGCAAGAAACTCAAGATATGAATGTGGCTGCAATTTCCTTTCCAACTACAGTACACCCAGCTCTCCAGTGTCTCAGGTAATTAGAGAGGGAAGGGTCTGTAAGGACTCCTAAGGGTTGGGTACACGTGACAATCTTACTCACGGTCTTACGATGGTATTAAAGATACCAAGGGCAACCTATAGAGAAAATGCACTGTATATTCAGCGCAGCTGCCATGGCAACTTCTGTCCCCTTACCCTCCGTACCACCTCCTCAGCTACAATTGCCCCCCCCCCCCATATAAAAATACATACCAATTTCCTCCAAACCCTCTCCAATATGTTTGAAATTCCTGGCTGCAGAAGCAAGCCATAACTACTTCAGAATCCCCAAGCAAATGAAAACGAAAGACTGTCCAACAGACAGCACCATCTACCGTCTGTGTGCTAGACACAGCAATAATTTGTGTGGTTATTTGTTTTCACTGCATTTTGTGCATGTGCGTACATATACATTTAAACCTACACCATACATAAACATGCATGTATATTACACATACGTATCCATTTCATACATCCATTTGTATGTGCGACCCGAGCATTAAATAGCAACATTAATGTGGAATATGCGGCATTATCTATAACTTTACCAAGCAGTATCTCAGGATTTTCTTAAAAATTTAACTCTAGGACCCAACAGAAAAACTAAGATAGTACAAATTCAAATACATACATGAATGAATAAATTAATAAATAAATGATTGTGTCCCTGTCTCTACTAAAGCTCAAGTCCATGTATCTGTCTCTACTAAAGCTTAAGTCCATGTCCCTTGTCTCCTCTTCTTCTTTCGGCTTTTCCCAGTTTGGGGTTGCCACAGTGGATCACCTGTCCACTCATGATTGGCAGTGGAGTTTTAAAGTGTTGAGTTGCCAGCCCGCCGCCCAAACTTCCACAGAAGGCACACACATAAACGCACTCATGCCTGGGCCACTTTAGAGTATCCAATCCACCAACAGCAATGTCTGAGTCCATGTCCCTGTCTCTACTAAAGCAGAAGTTCATCCTTTAGCACTTCCTATCTCTAAAAGACAGAAAGAGACAAATAATGGAACTCCACAAAATGTGGTCATGTTTATCCCAGTGGGGCATTGTGACTCCGTGGTCAACACTTACGGCTCACATCTCCGTCTCTGGGGTTCAGTCTCGACCTCTTGTCAGTCTGTGTGTAGCCTGTGCATTCTACTCATGGGTACTTCAGACTCCCCACAACTATCCAAAAGATGCTAAATCAAGCAAAACACTTAACAGCAACATTACAAAGCCAGGCGCTACTTTGAACTTTTTTCCTACCCCCCCCCCCCCACTACCTGAAGACCATCAAGCCTCAACCTGCCAGAGTACATTCACTTCTTAGTACTGTGGAGTTCAGATCTGCTAGGGTGGCATCTGTCTGAAGAGCCATCATGCAGGCAGACTTCATGGTATCTGTGCTGCCATGAACATCCGATCAGTGATATTTGTGTATGTCCCTGACCCCACCACTGCGTAGAAAGATGGGTTATCCACATCACAATGGGGACTTCACAATGCCCACCCCCTGTAAGTACATACTTCCATGCATTTGTTAAGAATAGTGGCTTGGTGAGATGTAAGCCTAGCCCCAAGACACCCATTGCAATGGTCGCCCATCCTCTGAGGGACTGTGGAGATGGGTGCACTGTTCTGCTCTATCCCTCTCCATGAAGGGACCATTCATCCTTCCAAGCCAGCACTGTAAAGCAGCCAAGTTCTTAATCAAGATCAGGCCACTTGACCTTCAGTCAAGAATTCATCCCCCCACACCATGGCACTGACTCATAGGCAGGCATACCTAAAGAAACAACACAATTATTCTATGAAAAGGCTGCTACACCTCTCCCAGGGTTAATGGCACCTTTTACTGAATGGTACAATACTACGTTGTCAACTTTGTGTGCCAGCCAAAAGGGTCTCTCTGTGTTATCCGCTAACACTACGTGTGGTCACTACTCAGCACATTTAGTAACCCACAACTCCTTCACAGAACGATTAAAGCACATCAGTAAACTACAACTGGAACAGCCGCATTGTTAAGAAATTAAGCTTATTCGCACAGAGAAGTTAAATAAAAGTGTACTTAAACATTGCAAATCATCTAGTATTAATGTCTCAACAGTTTCCTGTATGAATATTTTCAGTAGTACAGATTATGATCACAATCTTGTACCAACCTGTTAAAAAATCTTACACCTCAATCGAAACTTTTCAAGTCTATCTGAAGCAGTTGGCTACTACACATACCTGTGGACACTTCCTCATGCACTTAGGAGTTTTATGAAACCTGCTTACCAAGCTCCTCTCTTCAGATGTTTCATGTTCTTTTTCAATCAGTCCATCCAGGTCTTTGTGGACCGGCACAGAGGTGGAGTCCCTGGACGATGGTACAAACATGGAATGATCATCTTTCTCAGGCTGTGAAACAAGGGACAAATGGGATAAGATCTATATTTGCTATTGCCCCAGACAGGACATTACCAGATTCTTCCTGCACCTAACTGATGCTTCTAACTTGAAACTAAAGGAAGTCTGTAATAAAATACTTGACGCTAAACTGTTCAATCAAAGTCCCTAGGTCTGCTTTACTTGTATGGTTGGGATCTAGAATGTGAAAGGACTGCTGGAACAATAGAGACTGTTCAGTCCACCCACCCCCGTCCGCTAGGCCTGGAGGTGAGTTTACAGTCTCCTCCAAACAGTTATCAGTGTTAGTCAAGAAAGAGAATCATTCATAACTGAGGCTCTTTGTGAAGTAAATCAGAAATAACTTCAAAGCCTTTTCATTGCTTAGCTTTGCCCAGCTGTAAGTCCTGAAATAATTACTACACTTCTTGGGAGACCAGTTCATAAACTAGAAGAACAATGTCTCCCCTGTATCACACCCATAAACCTAAGTAATCA
Source organism: Protopterus annectens (assembly GCF_019279795.1). Classification (NCBI taxonomy): domain Eukaryota; kingdom Metazoa; phylum Chordata; order Ceratodontiformes; family Protopteridae; genus Protopterus; species Protopterus annectens. The sequence goes on from NC_056737.1 coordinate 1,140,944,339, forward strand.
GATATGCTATTGTCTGTTATGGCTGAAACAAGAAAAAGCAGGTGCAGTCAGCTTATGATGTAGAATAGTACAGTGTGTCATACACAGTGTACAAATCCTAATAGAACGGTGCTTTTGTACTGTCAGCAGTGCTAACCACCCAATTTTCTCCAAGAAAAGAAACTCACCCCAATATTCTGATAACATGAACAGATCTGAAGAGAAGATGCAAGCAGTGGCCACTAAGCTGAGTTCTCTTAACTGTTGTATTACAATATAAATGCAGAAAATGCAAACAATGCGGGGATTAAATGTATTACAAAAAAAGGCTAGGATTTTTAAACTCCAGAAATTAGATACAGAGGCATGCAGTACAAAGTGCATCACGCAAAAATAATAAAAAAAAAAATCAATTATAATTTTTTTCTTGAGCTACAAGTAAAATGCATTTTTGCTTTACACAAATTTACAGTACACAAGAAAGTATGCTATAAACATTTATTTAAATAAAAAGTTTTTTTTTTGAACCATGACATACACCAAAGGATACCTCCCTGTTTTGATAACCCTTAAGTCAAGTAAGGTGTGTGCTACAGGCCAAGCTGATGCCTTCAATACTCTTAGCGTGTCGGCAGGTATACTGAGATCTGGGGCTTGCCTTCAATTGTGGCAAATCACAATCTGTCACAGATTTAGAAATCAACAAAAATATACATGCTTGAGTGTTACAATTCCCACCATTTCTCCTATAAAATAACAAAATATCCTTCAGATCTGGAAATATCTTCCTTAGCAAACAGAAAGTCATCCTTTTTACACTGACACCAAAAGCTAATCCCTCCTTTACAATGAAAACACAGTAAATGATATAAATAAGTGCAAAACAAATGTATGTTTTTCCGTAACATTACTGCAAGGCAAAGGACAGTTCATATCGAACATAACCTGTAAATGCAGAACCGAACCACATGAATAAATACCCATTTTAGCAGCATTAATACGTAATGACAGTTTGTAATTCATTGAACATGAACTGGACAACATTAACAGCAAGAATTTGCTGAGGTAGTGAAAAGGGACAAAATGTTGCCATGTTATTACTGATTCACAGGCAATAGCAAATGGGGGGAGGGGATGAATGTCTTCATGGAGACGCGGGTCAGAGACTTTGCTATGCAAGAAACTCTGCTGTATGCATGACCCTTTTTCGTGCTTTACAGCACTAAGAATGTTCTTCACATTTTCATTTGTGTTACGTTCATCTTGGAAGGAGTCTTTCTGTAAACCTGTCCATTATAAGCAGCACCAAATCGTTTTCTGTATTGTATTACCCCAAGAAAATCAAGCCATGACATTTGAAGGCACACAGTACAGTACGTCAGCAGATTAAACTGTAGAGGCCCACAGAGGAGTTGGTTCCTTAATCAATGGTTTAGCCTCACAAAAACACAAAACTACACACAAATGCCTGATGGATGCATTACGAAGCTAAATGTTTCAAATCATGGCCCAGCATGTTAGTCAAGTCAGGGCCATCAACACAAACATAATGTTTGCACTACCAAAGTGACAGTTACAGAGGAACTGTCTTTCAAGCAACTTGGAAAAGTGGTAAAATACCTTTTAAGCGTGTACACTGTACTCTGTCTCCTAAAATATCTAAGGACATTTCCAGTCAAATTTGAAGACAGCTGTCACACATAGGAGGTAACCAAAGTCCTCCTTGGGAGGAATGCTGCACACTTTACACGATAAAAAGATATTGCCCTTTTCTGGTTTCCTTCAGAAAAGTAAAATTGTGTGTGGAACTTGCCACAGTAGCAGGAGTTTGAGTAGGACTGTTGCTCCAGCACCCATAACCACCACTAGGACAAATGCCACAAAAGGCTTTATAACCAGCCCGACATTCATAATTTTGCAATCTTCGCCTTCGTGGCTGGTACAATGTTTACTTCCCTGCCACACTGACACTTGCAGTGCAAAATTTGACTCCACCCACATCAGCTTCAGTTTTCTTGCTCAAGCAGACACAGGAAAGATCATCATGGCTGTAACCTAGGCCAGACTACCAACATCTACAGAAATCCTAGAATGATCACCTATGTTCCATTGCCACTGGCACATAGAAACCCTCTGAAGCTTGACTCACCTAAAGCCATCTGGAACAGAAGAAACTAGATTCTCTACAGTTACATTAGACACAAAGTTGTGTTGGGGGGTTAAGCCAGTCCATCCCTTTGATTCTTAGGCCAGAAAAAGTGGGGAGAATGTAATGCATGTATCAAGTACATCACTGGTGGTATTTCAGCCCTGTTGTGCCATCAGTAATTGGGCTTCTCAAATTAGTTACGTTCTTTACCTCATACATAAGGTTTGATTCTGACCTTGGGCTACTGGGTTAGGATTACGGGCCCTGGTGGTCATGCTGGTATATTCCTATGAACCTATATACATAGGGACACAGTTGGGTTGGATTGCACAACTAGGCTTATATAACCTAGTGGTCGTTAGTCTAATATATACTTATGAACATAAAAAGATGAAATGAGAGAGACAGGTTTTCCTTCCTTGTTACCTATAAAGGATACAAAGTGCTGATCCATATTTCTTATGATTTTGATTCCATCTAGGTGGCATCTCAGTTACCTATATACATTCAAGGAATAAAACACAATTCTCAGTTTTATTTTGCGAATGGGGGGGGGGGTGTACATACAACTCTTATAGAGTGGTATAGACATATCTCTAATAAAACACCTCCGGTATAAAAAGGAAATATTTGTCCATAAGATGATCTTATCCTTAAGCGATGTGGGCCGACTCTTTGCAAATCAGTTCCTCTGCAGTTCACAGCCTGCTAGACAATGAAACTGTCTTCCAAGTCAAAAAATCAAGTGGTGGTTCAAAGGGAGTGTGGGTTGACTTCCCCAATGAAAAGTTTAAGACGCATGGTTGGTAATGTCACATGTTTACTAGGTATCTCACATGCAACACCCTGTTTAGGAACTATTTGAGTGGTGGCAATGAGGTGGGGGATTTGTAGATATGCAGCCCGAAACAGCTGATGTACCCTCATCAAGACATAAACCAACCTTGACCTCTGACCCCTACCCTGCTGCTGCCCAAATCTTCCCTGAGGTATACCAGTGTTTGCAAGACAGGTACCCCCCCCCCCTCTGCCAATCAGATGCTCAAAATGGGTCAACCTGGACCCATGTAACCTGGCCGCATGATTTGAAGACATACTCCTCAATTCGGATAATTCTGGAGACAAATTTCAGATCCGAGACAAACATCCACTATAATCTAAACAGTAGCACAATTACTACTTTCAAGGTAAACCTAGATAATTGGCTGGGCAGCCTCAAACCTCTTCCTCAGTCTACCTTGTTTTGCCCTCCTTGAGGCATGAAGGAACTTTTGGGACTTCTGAATACAGGCTATTGGCTAAGCTTGTAATGGTCTACAGACCTGATGTATTACTACCTACACATGAATTTATAATATTTTGCAGAATCACTGCTTGCCAGTGAATAGAGGCCCGAATCTCTCCTTTGGCACTACATGGGAAATCTATTCAATTTAGCTAGTTAAACTTTCCTAAGGCAGGCTTCCTGCCTTCGCTCAATGTTAAACATGCCCCACTAAAAATGGGACAAATAAAGGGCAGTAAAGTCATATTACCTAATTTTACAATTTGAGTATCTGCACGCTAAGCTGTATGAAAGACCCCATAAAATAAATCAAGAACTTTCACATGCTGAGGCGAAGTGAACGGTTTCTCCATTGCTATCTCCAATAACAGAGAGGGAATAAATGTTCCAGAAGTCAAAGAGCATTTTTGACATCTTCACTTACTGGATTACCCTAGGTAGTAGAGGGAAGAGAGGGCAAGCATACAGAAACATACCTGCCCAAATGAAGAATAAACCCACTGCCAAAGCTTCTTGTTCATAGATAGGTACTAGGCTATTGGCCCTAGGGCCTATATAAGCCCTAGCCAAAAGGGTACCCTGTCTTTCGCCACCCAAGAAAATTATTTTCCTGTGCCCCTGTCGAGCAGAGCCCCAGAGGTGATCCCTGGGGTGAATTTCCTATATCCCATCCAATCATCGAGATTTTTCTTTAAGAGTGCTAATGAGGAGCATTGTTTGATATAGATGGGTAGTCTGTTCCAGAGTACGGGAAGTCTCTGGAACAAGAATCTATCCCTCCAGCATGTTCTGTTTATTGTGGTGACAAGGTTTAGGATTTCAGAGCATGTAGCTCGGAGGGACTGGAATTTCTTTAAGTGGAGCATGTCCAACAGCTCTGGGTTTGACATAGCTTTGTATGTTAGGCAGAGATCGCCTCTGAGAAGGCGATATGCGATGGAGTACAGCTGGAGTTTTTTTGAGACCGTCTGCGTACAGCATCTGTTTGAGGCCGGTAATCCTCTTTGTGAGGTATTTCTGTGGCCTTTCTAGTTGTTGTAGATGTCTTGAGAGGTACATATCAAAAGGGGTGTTGTACTCTATACTAGGTCTAATGAGTGATGAGTAGAGGGGAACAATGACCTTTTCTTTTTTCCTGGATGAGAAACCTTTTGTGATGAGGTGTGCCACGTAGAACGATTTCCTGACTACTGTGGCGATGTGATTATCAAAGGAGAGACTACTGTCCACCTGTGTCCCAAGATCTTTTATCAAACTTTCGGTGTTAAGTAGACTACTACCTATGTGGTAGCTCATGGATACAGAGTGTTTACCAAAGGGGATGATAATGCACTTTTTGGCACCGAGTTTGAGGCCATGGCTTTGACACAAGGCATCTGTCACAATGAGGCCCTATTGTAGGATGTCCACATCATTACGAGTTTCGATTATGGCTCCTACTTTGCAGTCATCTGTGAACTTCGTTAGCCAAAGACCCTCTGTGTTGGCCTGTACTTCAGAAAAGTAGATACCAAACAGGAGAGGACCCAGGACTGAATCCTGTGGTACTCCACTTGTCACTGGTCTGAAGTCAGATTTGGAGTCTGCTACTTTCACAGTGTGGGTTCTGTCAGTGAGCCAGTTGGCAACCCATCTGGTGACATAGGGATTTATACCTAGTTTAGTGAGTTTATCTATAATTCCAGAGTGGGGGATGGTGTCAAAAGACTTGGCGAGCTCTAGATAGATTGTGTGAACCACCTTACCCTCATCTACGGCTTTGGTGACTGCTTCAAAGAAGTCTGTCAAGTTTAGGAGACATGATCTGCCTTTTACAAACCCGAACTGTGTGGTGTCCAGAGTTTGGAGATTACCAATGTCTTTGTTTACAAGTTCCATGATGACACGTTCCATGGCCTTGCAGACCAGGCTCATTAGGCTAATGGGGCAGTAGTTCCCAGGGTCCGTGGTGGCTCCCCCTTTGTGGAATGGGATAACAGTCGCTGTGTGCCATTCAGTGGGCACAAAGCCTGATGTGAGGCTATGACTGAACATGGTGCTTAGTTGGGGTGCCAGTTCATTCTGCAGTTCATGTAGAACGCAACCTGGGATGTTGTCAGGTCCCATGGATGCTGTGTTCTTGGCTTTGGAGAGTGTGGTTTTTACCTGTGCAGTCATGATTACAGGAACTTTGCATTCTTCCAGTACAGAGATGGGCCCTTTAGGGGTGGGGTGGGGGTGGGGGTAAAGTTAGCACTGAACCTATCCTGCCAGGTTGTTGGCAATATCAGTTGGTTCTGTTATATTTAGTGCCACTGTGCTGCAACTCAGAGGATATATCTGAGTGTTGCCATTAAGATTCTTGACATAGCTATAGAATGCTTTGTGGATGTCTTTAGAATCAGTGGTGATTTTGTTTTCATAACTGGCTTTGAAGGATTTTATGAGGGATCTCAGCTTCTTACTGAGGCTGACCAGGGAGTTCCTTCTTTCATGGGAATTTTACTCTTTTTTGCAACAGTTTTTTTCTTCTGTTGTAGAGTTTATTTATGACAGGTGATCACCACATTGGCTTCCTTTTTTTGGAGGATAGCATCTTGGTTCTGTTAGGGATAGCATGATCCATGCACTCATGTAAGTGCTTATAAATTGCATTTTGTGTAGGATTCAGCAGTCGTACCTCTACTGTCCGTCTGCATGGGTGTTGTGAAGTTTGCCACTTCTGTCTTAAGAAGCATGAAGTTGGCTTTGGAGAAATCTTTTAAGGTGGTTTCCCTAATGGGGGGTGGGGTCGGGATGTGGATGTCAAAGGTGATTAGCTTGTGTCGGATCTGACCAACGAGAAATTTAGGTGGGGTAGTTGAAATCACCCATTATTAGGGTGTTGGGCTGGGGTCTATATTAGATCACTGACCGCTTAAAAAAGTGAACAGTGATTAATCGACCCTATGTAAGAGAAAGCTTACAATCTCGAACTGTCAGAACAGCGATCCTTGAGTGGGGAATAGTGTCGAGGCCTTGGCCAGATTGAAGTAGGCTGTATGGACTTGCCTTGCCTTTGTCGACTGCTCTGGTGACAGATTTGAAGAAGTCTATCAGGTTGAGCACACGTGATCTGTCCTTCACAAACCCTAACTGTGAGGGAGCCAGGGTTTGAAGGTTCCTAAAATCCCTACTTATGAGGTCCATAATGATAAGCTCCATGGTCTTGCAGATCACAGCTGCTAGGGTTGGAAAAGGAGATTTCTTTAAATGAGCTAGATAAAGTATTAGGACAAGTAAATATAGATTTGGCTGCAGGCCCAGATGGAATAGGGTAAGAAATGTATAAAAACTAAGGCACTGGCAAAAATATATATATTTTTAAAGATTTTGAATGAATGGTTAAATGAAGGTTTTATGTATAAAGAATTATATAGCGGAATACTTAAATTCTTATGGAAGAAGGAAGACAGAATAATAATAATAATGATTCTAAGATCTCTATGAAAATACAAAAGAGATTTGAAACTAAAATGGAAAATATTACGGAAGATAGCAGATACAGTATAAAGGGGAAGGGTTGTCAAGAAATATTAAATGATAGGTAAATAAATTGTGGATGATACTGAACATAGAAGAAACGAAAATCAGGCTAGGAGCCCTTAAGGCATTTGACACAACTGGACATGAAAATATATATGGGTAATAATGAAAGAATGCAATATAAGTGAGAAAGTTAGGAAATTGTACATGTCAGTATACAGTAATAAAGGTAAATACTTGTAAATGGCTGGTTAAACCAAGATGTACATATGCAGAGTAGTATTAGACAGGGATGCCCAAAGAGATGTATACTCTTTGCACTAGTTATAAATGTGATAGTATGCTAAATTATAAAATAGAGGAGGCGGGGAATTCCAGTTATGTTAACATATGCAGATAATATAATTGCAAAAAACATAATTTGGATAAAAGTTATAATTTGCACAAATGAGTGTCTATATATGATAGGAATGGCTTTAAATTGGGATAAAAGTAAAGGTTTACGTGATGTGGTAAAGATCAGAAATATATATTTCAGTTTACAATTAATGAAATTTCTGTGTTAGCTATAACATTTGGGAATAAAGATGCAATTAGAATTCAATGAAAAAAATAGAAGAAATAAAATAAATCTTTTCTGGAGAGCATATAAATTATCATTCAGAAAAAAAGCTTACTTGATAAATTCAGTACTGATGGGGAAAACAGCATACTTAAGTGTATTTATGCCACCAACAGTACCTGAAAAGGAATTGTTGCAGATACATGTTTCTTTTATATGGTATTCTACATCAAACCTAGTAAAAAGATGAGTTTTGTATGTAAACAAAGGAGGTGGTTTAGGGCTAATTAACCCAGTGGTATATGCTGGTTTATTAAATTAGTACAAAAGTGTTAAAAATGGATAAATGAAAAACATGAGAGATTAGTAAAACTGTATAAATACAAGTATGATAAATTTTGGGGTACGGTAAAAGTAAAAGCAAAAAACAGTGTATAAATAGAGAAATAAAATGTTACCAAGAAGAAATATTTTTGTGGAAAATAAAAATTGATATATAAAAAGAATATTATATACAACCATGGGAAATTCTAACAACTGAAAAATTAAAGCTATAAAAATAAACAAATGGTGTAATTAGAAAGTCGAACACAGAGATCCAAGTACCGGCAGCATATTTAAAATAGGACTGTAAATTCTTTTTTATGAGACATACAATTACTATTGGAACTCGTTGTTACCTCACAGCAAGAGGTTCTCCTGTTCGATTCTTGGCTTGGCTTGGGAGTGCCTTCTGTGTGGAGTCTGCATGTCCTCCCCATGGTTAGGTAGCGTTCGAAAGACATGCGTGTGTAAATGGGCGTGCCTTCGTTGAAGGCTGGGCATTGAGCTGGCACCTCGGCGTTTTGTAAAAATCTACTGCCAATCATTAGCGGACCAGAGTTCCGCTGTGGCGACCCCTTACCGGGAAAAAGCCGAAAGACAAACAACAACAACTACTATTGGAACTGTCTGGGCAGTCTTCTTATACATTGCCCTCATTTCTGCCTGCAAATGCTGATATTTTGACTTTATGTCTCTTTGTATTAAGACACTGTAATCACTGGGTGTAGCAATTTCCATGATCAATGTTACTTTTATCGTCTTTTCATGGACTACTGTATCTAGATTTCACGCATCTTTTTTTTTGGAACGATTGGTAATGGGTGATCCCATGTGATATGACCATTTTTTCCAGTACTTTCTGGATCATGTTTCCAATGCTTCTTAGTTACTTCAGTATGGTAATGCTTACACAATCTCCAGTGCTACAGTCTTGCCCCATTATTATGCCTTTAAGTATAAATACCCTCTGCCAAGAGTGTACCACACCCAGCAACAAGATGTGCAACTGTTTCCAGTTCAGTTTTGCAGAACCTGCATTTGTTTCTCCCATATGCTCAATGGACTTTGTAGTCCAATGTGCATGCAGTCCGCTATCCTGGGCCACCAATATTATCCTTGCATCTTTTGTTTTAAATTCACCTCTCCTTAACCATTCCTGCATCAGATGCTGATCAACATGAGGTTGTTCCAAAAGTTTTCTACACTTGCAGCTATATACTTATGGCTTTATCACATTTTGGAAGGAGTTCAATCCTTGAGTGTGACACCTTACACCACTCGGCCATCCTGACATGGACCAATTGCCTTCTCATGTGATCCTTTTTATATTCTTTCCTTTTTTTTGGCACATTCAGTTGCTGCCTGATTTTTATCCACTTCTGGTTTGGTTTCCATTCCCGGTTTGCACCAATATGCTTCTGCTAAACTAAGCAAAGAGGTCATCTTAGATTTGTTCTCTTTATGTCTCAAAACTTTCACTACATTTGGATCTGATGAGGTCAGCAGATATGTATGCAGTCCTACGACTGCATTTCTATACATGTAATCAAATTCGAGGAGGCCCATACCTCCTTCAGAGCATGGAATATATAATCTTGGTAAACAGAGATTTTTATATAACATTTGATAAGTGTTTCTTGTTTTCCTGTCCAACTGATTCAATACCTCTCGGAGCCAGACAACCACCCAAAACTGAAACTTAGAACAATAAAAAAACGGTTTACAGCCTGGATTCTGTTCCTTGATGTCGGGGCTGTTTTCAGTAATAATTTTTGTCCTTTAAAGATGTTCCTTACTAAGTTTTATTCACATTTGTTCATGTTTTATTGTTGATTTTTCACCAGTTATCAAATATTTATACACTGCCTCCTTTACATCACATTCCGGTCTCAGATGGATATTTTATTTGTGCTGCAGCTTTCCTGCTTTAAAATGTTACATTTGCACATAAAGACCAAATGACATTCTTATAACATCTGAGAAAGTACTGACCACTTTCCAGCTCCTCATCTGATGAACTATACAGTTTTAAATCATCCACAAAAAGAAGATGAGAAGTCTTTACACTTTGTTGTTTTCTGGGAGCCAAATTGTAACAATGACCTAAACTGTTACGTAGACAGCTTAATGGGTTAAGGGCAAGATAAGAGAGTAATTAATGGTGACAGAGTCACAATGGAATAGCCCCTTTGAATTTTTAAATCCGGAATAATAATTATAATAATTTGCCCTTTATAATGGCTTAGCTGCAAAGAGGTTTGCCACGGTTTCATTGTTATTGTAATCGATCAATGTAGGGTCCATTTTATACATCTGTAAGCACTCCTTTATCCATGAATGTGGGGTGCTGTAATTTTTTTTTTGTAATCCACCCATGCCATACTTAGATCCTTCCCCTTTTTGCAATTCTCCATTATGATTAACAACAAAAGATCCTTCTTCTATAAGACACCCTTTTGTTCTATTGCGATGACTGAATTTTCTTCTAAATGACTAACTGTCAGCATCAATTGCAGTGTATAGTCTATACATCATCATCAGAAGGCATATTTGTCTATAGTTTTTAGGATAGCTTAAAGGTTCACTCTTAAGGAGTATTCTTTTTCCTGTTGCCAACTACATGCCGGTGTCTGCTCAGGGTGCGCATACTTACAGCTAAATCTTTGGGTAAAAATATTAATACTTTTAGCCAGAAGTTAGGTACTGCATCTGGGCCTCGGGTTTTCCAGTTAGGACCTTTTCTTAATTTTGTTTCAATTTCCCTAGCCATTATACCTATTAAATGTACAGATTTACGCAGAATGTCTAGATTTTTGCCTCATACCTTCGGTCTGTTCCTCATAAAAATTGCGTCTTTTTTGACAAATCACTAGGATGATCTAAATATTAAAATAACTAAATAATGACATGCATTTGAGTTTCAGACTTCACATCTCTCACCAAAACACACACCAACACAAATCTTGCTATTCTAGCAACATTCTAAATTTATAAGAGCAATATTTAAACTGTGTCCCTATTTTGGGCCTTTGTCCCCCCATTACGTCAGGTTTTGTCCAGATTTATTGAGCTGAGGTTGAGGTATGCAGCCATTACTTCATCATATTTCATATCCTGTACATTTGAACTTCTATTTCTAGAATTTCTATTTATTCAGCATCTTTATGTTCCACAGGATCTTCACAGACATTTCTCCAAAATGTGTCTTTCTTCTTTGTTTTGGTGATGTTTCCATTCCTTTTGCTTGGTTTCCCAATTCTCTATAAAAACTTTTTGGGGTCATAATCGAATTTATTTTGTACTTTTCCTTTATATTTATCTGCATATATTCTAAGTTTTTCTGCTTCAGTTTATTATTTACAATAGTGTACAATAGATCCTGGTCTGTTTCAATACTGCGAGTTACTTTTATCACGTCTAGCCTTTTAAGTATTTTGGTTGATCTGTTTCCTCTTCTGTACTTTAACAGTGGCATTTCTCATCTTAATTGCTTTATAGTTTTCTCTATTCCTTCCCGAGCCCGATTTATTCGTATTGTAGGACTTTAGGATTCTACACTGCCATTTTTTCCAGTCCTGACACCGCTACACCTACCAGGATTGGGCACTTTTTTATTCTGGAACTATTGTACCCAGCTCTCTTATTTTCAACCTACTTCTGTCCATGATATATGCTACTTAAAATACAGTCTACATATCAGTGCCGTCTTGGTGGGATTTTGTAAAAACAGGTTCTACCTCAAGGTACTCAAGACTTGCAAATAAATTTAATTCCAGCAAGACTACTCTGTTTACTGGTTTTATCATCTTTCCATCAGGACCCCCTTTTTGAGTTTCCTAGTGAACTTTTTAAAAGTTTTTCTTCCATAGGAAGATGGATCTCACGTGGGCTGTAAAAGCTTTATTTTGCTGGTTATTCTTAGACAGTATCTTACCATTTGTTTATTAAGTTCCATTCAGATAATTTTGCATCTATAATTAGCAGTCTGTTCTCTAATAAATTAAAAGTGCAGTGACATGTTTATTTTTTCAGTGCAGTGAAAATATGATTAAACACTAAATTTAAAACTGACAGCAACAATAACAGTAATGACAACAGGCTTTTTAAAAATCACTAACTGTGCAAACACACTAAACACGTTTAAAGGAATGCACATTGAAGCATCAATTTCCCAAGCATTTACCCAAGCCCTGAGAGTCCATCTAGTATAAAAAGTTTAAAACATTAGATCACAAATGTGTTATGAAAAAGGCCTAAACTTCTAATACTTCTACTATACACCTACACCAAATAGATTTAAGATAACTCCTGTCTTCTTTTTGCTTCCACCTTTCAGTCTCCTTCAAATAAATCCTAGCCTAAATAAGACTTGCTCTATCTACAGTTTAATTAGCCCTTGGTCCATCAAACACAAGTCTGAATTCTAAGACGCATGTTCTTGGACACAGATTACTGAAGGCTGGATGGGAAATGCACTGTATGGCTCTAATAACAGCTGCCATTCTGTGGTGCAGAGGATGATGGGTTTAGATAAAGGGGTATTGCTGAGCTGTCTAGGCCTCACACAGTCTGAATGGAAACAAGAAAATTCAATTAAATTCAACATTCAAATGTGAAACATATTTGGTGCTACAAATTCAGCATTTTGTCCCCTACTAAGTAAAGCAAGAGAAAGTTCTGTCTGTCGGTCTGGACAATATGACAGACACCAATGTAACAGCCATTACACTCTTTGCGTTTATGTAGTTTGTATTCCAATTATCTTAAAAAAATGCCTGTATGAATGTTCACAAGGCCAGATATCTAACGGTAAATTCCACTGCAAAGGAAACAGGAATATGAAGATCAACAGCATGAGAAATCTGGGTAGGATGAACCTAATGCAGGCAGAAGCAGAGAGGCCCCAGCAGTGAAATTCAAGCAAAATGAGAAAAAAAGGAGCATGTATGGGATAAGTTTTCAGCCTCGTTTGACATGCATATGCCCATTTTAACTATGATATACACACTAAACGCTAACTAAATAGCATCCTTCTTAAAGACCGTTTCTCATAGTGGTTGTCAGGTTATCTGGTAACACTGAGGTCACTACCACATATTTCAAATTATTTAAATATTAATATGACTGTAACCTCTACTGTTGTTTAAATGGTATTGATAACACGTGTTTAAATTCTTCTACTTCCAGTATTACTGTTGTTCAACTGTATTACCCTTTAAGAAGCTGATGGAACTAATTCCATGCACACCTCCAAAGACCCACTCGACCATATTAAATTCCGATAACTAAGGAATGATACCAAGAAAGCCACATTGTTAAACAAAAAAAAAATTCTATCAACACCTTCAGCAAAAACACCAGAACAAACCTCCAAAATTTTGGGGTAATTATAAACAAACTGCTCCATCCTGGCCAACACCCCCCCCCCCCCCAGCTTGTAACCTTAAAACTCCAGAGGAAACTGCAAACATCATTCACAATTTTTTTACCAAAACCATCCAATCAATAGCTAGCCAACTACCCCCCACCAGCTCCTTTCAGAATTCCTCCACAACCACTACCCCATTCCCTTTTACCTTCCAGCCTGTACCTACATCTACCATCCAATCTCTAACTAACAAACTAAAGCCCACTACGCTAGCAGCTTATCTCCTCCCACCAGAATATCTACAAAAAGGGGCAGATGCCATTGCATACACTGTCTCGATCATAATAAACCGCACCCTGACTGAAGCCACTATCCTCTCTCTATGGAAGGTTTCCCATTAATCTATGAACCCAAGTGTATCCTCTCCAAATTATTAGGGTTGGGAGGGTGGCCTAATGGTTAAGGTGTTTGCCTTACAAACAACAAGGTGCAAGGTTTCAGTCTCACAAGGGATAATTGGCTAGGCTTAAAATGCCTCGCAAGGGCAGTCATCTTAGTACTAATCTATGAATCTATGAACACTATGTCATTCCCCTACATAAAGGAGGGAATTCTTTAGACCTCTCAAACTTCTGACCAATAGCCATACTATCACCACTGGCCAAAATTATGGAAAAATGCATCCACAACCAATTAATGCATTCTCACCCAAAATAAACTAGTGGCCAACTCCCAGCATGGCTTTAGGCCACACATCAGCCCTCCTATCCTTTTCTAACTCTATCAACATCAACCGAAACAATAAACTTACCTCAGCTCTCTTCCTAGATCTCTCTAAGGCCTTTGATATGGTCAGTCACCAACTGCTTCTCCATACCCTGAAGGAACTGTCACTGAACAGTAGCTCAATTAAATGGTTTCAATCTTACCCGTCTGATTGGCAACAAGCAGTTTTACGGCAGAATACCCTATCCACTCATCTATCCATTACTCTAGGAGTCCCCAAGGCTCCATACTAGGACTACTACTCTTCTCAGTTTTTATCAATGACCTCCCCACCATAACTCCCATAGCCACCTGCATCCAATACGTGGACAACTCTACTTTAACCTGTACCGCATCCTCCAGCTTATGACCCTAACCCAGAATACTTTCAATGATGTAGAAAAATGGTTTGCAAACAGTCAGCTTCTATTAAATCCCATCAAAACTAATCTGCTCATTTTTTCCCCACTTGCAAATCCTCCTCACCATTTTTTACTATAAGTTCCAACAATGGCACAATTATATCCCTAGATACTCACACAAAACTCCTAGGCGTCACAGTCAACACCCTAAAATATCATATCCATGTCAATCAAGCCATCAAATCGGTAAACAAAAAACTGGGCTCAATCGAAAATAGCAACAGTACCAAAAATAAAACACAGCACCACGGATCTATAAAGGCTGTCTTCTTGCTTCAAAAACTCCACCAATAATTCCAGGAACCATCGAAAAACAAGAGTGGCAAAATATGAACTTTATTCCATAACAAAAATAAAACAGGATTGAGCGCTTTCGTCTCCGTACCGGAGACCTCTTCAGAATCAAAAAAAGCAATCAATGGCATTCTTTTATATCATAGCCAATAACAATGATTAATGTGCTTTGCATAACTGATTGATAATTAATTAACTGTCCACCATTCCTTTAAAGTGCTATAACAACCTGTATTAAATGTTGGTATAAATCTCTTCATACATAGGTATATTCCTAGAATAAAATGTACAATACATAAATATAAACATATATAAAAATATATGAATATATATAATACAATACATGAACTAGAACTAATCTAAAATATATATATATATATATATATATATATATATATATATATATATATATACGTATATTCTAATGAAAAATGTATATAATAGGATATAAAACGTGTGTATAAATATATAAAGTCTAAATATAAAAAATATATAAATATATACATGTAAAATACATTGGTATGCATATAAAAGGAATATATACAACCCTAACTGTATAGTAACAGCCTGCTAGTAGATGTACGTACAATAAGATTATGCATGTGTGTATGGTTTCCTAGGGTCCTGGGATAACCATTTTAATGCTGGTAATATAGAAATATTGTCAATAAGACCCTTTCCACTACATGCATCTAGTTTTAATTGTCACATCATTTCCCTATATGTCAATCTAGTTTCCCAGTCACCTCCTCTTTCTAAAGGTTCCACTATCTCTAATACCCAGAATTTAAAATTCGCTTCCATACAGACTAATGAATGCCTATATAGTGCATTATTTTCATTTTTGCGATTGATGTCCCTGATGTGTTCATAGATTAGTTTCCTTAGGTGTCTTTCAGTCTTCCCAATGTAATAACACCAACAGGATTTGCAGTAGGCCAGGTATACAACTCCTTTTGTGTAACAGCTACTGTATTTTGTAGCTTTCAGGGTTGTTCTAACACTAGGTAACTTCACTATCTTTTCATCAGCTATAGAGGAACATTGGGGACATCTCCCACATCTAAAAGTACCTTTTTTGTTATTAGTAGCATAACCGTAACTATTATTCAAATACTGTTCCTTCCCTTTTTCTAAGATATTTTTCAAATTGAAATTCCTTCTGTAACTATAAGTCAGAGTATTCTGAAATACTGTCACTCTTGTGGGCATAGATCTAAACATATCCCAAGTATCATTTATACACTTTTTAAGCCATCCAATATTTTGGTGGTATGTTAAAGTCAAATATGGGATTGTTTTGGTGTCATTTAGTTTGTTTCCAACATTTGTAATACCCACAGTTTCCCTCAGATGGTAATCAAACCCAAGTAAAGGTGGGTAGTTGGTTTCTCTTCTTTCTATTACAATTTTTTAATGGTCTGTGTTAAAGCTACTGGGTATCCCCTTTCGTGGAACATATTTTCTAAAATGTCTATTTCCTTTAAAAAAAACTTCTTGTTCTGTTGTCATCCTAGACACACGAATCATTTGCCCTTTGACAATGTTCTTTTTCAAATGAATAGGATGGTCACTCTCATAGTGTAAATAAGCATTGGAAAAGTTCTTTTTCCTATAAATGGTAGATTTATATCTTTTAGCTACTTCATCCTTATAAATAGTTACATCAAGGTAATGTGTTGTATCTTTATAAATTTCATGAGTAAACCTAAGAAATGAGGTGCTGTTATTAATATATTCAATAAACTCACTAATGGTAATTTCTGGTCCTGTCCACAAAATAAATATGTCGTCCAAAAACCGATAATACCCATGAATATATTGATAAAAGTCAGATGCAAAAATATACTGTCTTTCCCAGTGTAGCATGATAATGTTAGCATACATGGGGGCACATACTGCCCCCATAGCTACACCTTCGGTCTGATGGTAATATTTGCCTTGAAAAAATATGTAATTATTTCTTAATACCAACTCCATATTTTCTAAGATTATTCTAAATTCATCTGGCTGCAAAAAGTCCAATTCAGTTAATATCTTTTCAAACCATTCCAACCCTATAGAATGGGGTATAACAGTAAATAGATCCTTGACATCAACTGTAATGAAGTAAACATTCTCCTTGTATGTCAAACTTCCAATCTTTTTCAGGAAATCCCAAGAATCTACCAATAAATGGTAATATTTAGAGTGGTACCCCTTTAATTTGGTGTCTATATATATATATATGGCTAAAGGTTGTGTCTTGGAACCTTGGGATGACACAATGGGCCTCATTGGAGGGTCATGTACACATTTGTGGGTTTTAGGAATACCAAAAATAGCTGGAATTACTGGCTTCCTTACCTTCAGATAATTATGTAAATCCATATCAATGAGCCCCTGTAACAAGTTGTCGTCTAAAATATAATCAATCTTTTGGTATGAAATGTTAATTTCATTCTTAGAGACAAGGGTGTAACTATTGGTGTTGTTTAAAATATCAAGCATTTTTCTGGTGTAGTCCCATTGGTCCATTAGAACCATACCCCCACCCTTGTCAGGTTTCATAACTCGAACTTTTTCATTACTACTGAGCTCATATACAAGTTTGGTTTCATCCCCTGTTAAATTACTTACATTCTTCTTGGTATTGTAATAATAGTTATTCCTAATTTGTTTAATAAGAACATTCTCAAAATTTAAAATATCATGCTGTAATGGTGGGTTGTACATACTCCGTTTTTTTAAAATTCCTTGTCCAACAGATAGTTCTGTGTCTTTAAAAATAACCGTAAAATTTAACTTCCTACTAAATAACTTAACATCTAGCAAAATACTCTCAATACTGGGTGTCCTATATGGTACGAAGGTAAATCCTTTAGTAAACAGGTGAAAAAAGGTCTCAATCTCCATGTCAGTATAATTAAAAATATTAAAACTGTTAAGTGAATGTATTACAGAGCCCGTCTCATTTTCAATGTGTGTATTCACAGGAGAAGAATTCTCAAACACCATCAAACTACTTCTCAATTCTGTTTGTGCATTCCCCTGTTGTAGAATCGATAATCCCCCGCCACCTGTGCATATGACTGTTGTTGGGGTGCTCGTTTCTTTAACCTCTCTGATCTCCTCGGGCCTGCATCTTCTAAAGGGATGTATTCTTCTCTATTGTACTTGTTCTCCTGATAGTCATTAATGTTATCATCAAATATTCTGTCATTGTCATATTTATTGCATGTATCCCTATATTCTACCTGTTCATTTCTAGAAAAGTTGTCTAGGTTCGTGGTATAACCTGTGTATGGTCTATGATAGGGTCCCTTCAAAAAATGGGTTCTCCTATGGTTATCTCCTATATATGCTATACCAGAACGGTATTCATTCAAATCCCTTCTAAGCTTAGATGTTTTCCTGTTGTAATTACGCGTGGTAACAGTATCGACATCTTGTATATTTCTATAGTATATATTCTTGTATTCTTCTATAGAAAAAAGTAAGTCTTCAGTAATTTCTTTATACAATTTGTCAATCTCACTTTTTTCAGATATCATTTTGTTCTCATTATGTTTCATAAGTGCTTTTATAACAGACAATCCACATTCATTAAAAATGTTACTAATATTCTTAAACAATTCATTCTCAACCTCATAATTAATGTTACTAGGAAATTTCTGGATCCTCAGTCCTTTTGGAACAACATTGTCGTGGAGACACTTGTTAAAATACCAGTTTTCCACTACAAGGTTCCTATATCTGGTTAATAAAAGTTTAAAAGTCTTACACTTTTCTTTGTATGTCGAGTTGTTTCTTCGTTCCGATTCCACCACAGGGGTGGAATTGCTGAAAGATTGGTTTAACCAGTGGTGAAAATCCATGTGATATTTAGAAAAATCGTTCCCCCTGGAATGTGGATGAACATTGTGTCCCAGTCTGTTAAAGTTATCCGGAGAGCTCAAAATGTGCTCGTTTTGTGTAGATGTTCTTCTCACTCTGCTATTTCCGCCTTCTCTGACGTCTGACGTCAACGCATCATCAGCTCTGTTTCTAGGGCTACTCTCAGCACAGGGAATGGTATTCCCCGCCTCCACAGGTATGGGGATGGTTTGCGAGTAGTTTTGAATAACTCTAACCAGTTCACTCAATAGTGAACTATTATTAGCCATTTAAGATTCCGATAAAAAACAGTAACACAAAGTCACAAAAGTATGTATAAATAGTGTAGGTACAGAGCGGCTAGAATACCTTCCTCCGATGTACTCAATCAATGTACACAATACGATAACCGCTCAAAAGCACCAGTCCAGAAACAGTGGCAGTATGAATGATAGTCCAAACAAAAGAGTGTGTATAAATAGTGTAGGTACAGAGCGGTTAGAATACCTTCCCTCAATGTACTCGATCAATGTACACAATACGATAACCGCTTCAAAGGCACCAGTCCAGGAACGGTGGCAGTATGAATGATAGTCCAAACAAAAGAGACTCCTCGAATCCGGCTGCTGTGAAGAACCAGTAATCAATCGAAAATAGCAACAGTACCAAAAATAAAACACAGCACCACGGATCTATAAAGGCTGTCTTCTTGCTTCAAAAACTCCACCAATAATTCCAGGAACCATCGAAAAACAAGAGTGGCAAAATATGAACTTTTCATTGGAATATACGTATATATATATATATATATATATATATATATATATATATATATATATATATATATATATATATATATATATTTTAGATTAGTTCTAGTTCATGTATTGTATTATATATATTCATATATGTTTATATATGTTTATATTTATGTATTGTACATTTTATTCTAGGAATATACCTATGTATGAAGAGATTTATACCAACATTTAATACAGGTTGTTATAGCACTTTAAAGGAATGGTGGATAGTTAATTAATTATCAATCAATTATGCAAAGCACATTAATCATTGTTATTGGCTATGATATAAAAGAATGCCATTGATTGCTTTTTTTGATTCTGAAGTGGTCTCCGGTACGGAGACGAAAGCGCTCAATCCTGTTTTATTTTTGTTATGGAATAAAGTTCATATTTTGCCACTCTTGTTTTTCGATGGTTCCTGGAATTATTGGTGGAGTTTTTGAAGCAAGAAGACAGCCTTTATAGATCCG
Organism: Protopterus annectens; assembly: GCF_019279795.1. Lineage (NCBI taxonomy): Eukaryota > Metazoa > Chordata > Ceratodontiformes > Protopteridae > Protopterus > Protopterus annectens. Next base: position 1,140,964,119 of record NC_056737.1, read on the forward strand.
TGGTGCTGTGTTTTATTTTTAAAAAACTGGGCTCCCTATACAGGATCAAACCTTTCCTTACTCCTTTTGCAAGGACTACTACCTCTCGGTGCCACCTATTATCTACCCTCTTCTATGCCTCTAACCACTTCACTAACTTGAATCAAGCCACCCTTACCAAACATGCTAGCTGCTACAACCATATTGCTAGATTTGCTACAGGTACGACCTCTAGGACCCACCATTGTATCAACCTAACTCAGCTAGGATGGCTTGAATGGCCCAGGCTTCTCCGATACAACCAACTGATAATAATCCACAAAATACTACACCAGCACTAAATAAGATCAAACCATACAGCAAGCTGAGGTCACTACACTCTGCTGACAAACTACTGGTACAAACAACTAAGAGCATAAATGGGGCTGGGGACTTTCTATTCACCAACTCAGTAGGCAAAACTTGGAATTTGCTACCTGCCGAACTTACTCACCAATCCTCCTTAACCCAGTTCAAAAAAGCCTTAAACTACACTTCCAACTGCACTGGCAATGTCCATGCTTAAGCCCTGACTAACCACCACCCACTGATCTTGCAAACTCTCTCTAAGCATTTCAATCATAGACTCTAATAAGTGTATGAATTCTTGAAGGGACTTAGCCCGTAACTGCGTGTATTACTGTCTGAAACTTAAGCTCTTGATCTGATATTGTCGACTATGTTTTATCTATGTTTGTAACGCTACTGAAAACTGCAAATTATACTTATCTCTAAATGTTTCTATTCCTCCTAATGTAATTGTACTCTCCTTACTGGAGCTTTTCTCCCCGGGCCTCCGTTGAAAATGGACATCTATCCAGTCGGACTTTCCCTGTAACAAATGTAAAATAAAATAAATGTTTAAATCCTGCAGCAACAGCAATAAGTCAAACTGAGTAAAAAACGTGTGTGGACATACGAAAGTAAGTGTTCTGGGAGTGGAGAAGCAATGCACCACATTTTCTCTAAGTATTTTACATCAACAATTCACTTTAAACTGCTCCATCGTCTCGTGCCTACTGTTTTAGAAATCCACAACAATTCCCATAAGGACAATTATCATAATCACTGATGACATGAAAAACAAATGTCCAGAAAAATATTCAGCTTAATCTTGAAAGTGGTTTTCTCCCATGTAGTGTTCAGCTATTCCTTTAACACCCTATTTCAGTCATATTTACACACTGATGGCATTTTCATAATTAAAAGTATTTTGATTCAACTGCTACAGTGATTACCACAACCGAGGCATATATAACATTACCAATGGAAAAAAACAAGAAGTTATGTACTCACCATAACGTTCGATGTATGTGGTCCACCTCGCCTCACATTCTTACTCACGGGTTCGGAGCCGAATATCGGCACCGACTCGGCCAACTTTATTTTCTAGCACAAAGTCTCTAATTGGCTGGGCTAAACAGGTATCCCATATGTTGCACTGCTCCATATCCCCAGATCTAGTTTGCAGCAATCCACAGTCACACCTCATGCACAACCACAATCCAGGAAGTAGAACACTATCCAGGGTAGTAAAGAAAAAACAACTGACATTGAAAGGTATTCAAGACCAATTATCACCTCCAGATGCTCCAGGAAGGGGGCAGGTGGGAGGGTACGTAAGAATGTGCGGCGAGATGGACCACATACAATCGGACGTTATTGGTGAGTACATAACTTCTTGATGTTATGTGGTCCAATCTCGCCTACATTCTTACTCACGAGACAGCATCCCCAGCATCTCTATCCTGGGAGGCTCAAAGGAAGATACACCTGAGAACTGTGTAACCAAAAGAAGTCCAGCCCCTAGAAGCCACATTTAGTTTGTAATGAGTAATAAAGGTGTGTGGAGAAGCCCACGTGGCCGCTGCACAAATATCATCCAAAGATGGCCTGGAATGGCCTTAAAAGGGAGGGTGGCCTAATGGTTAAGGTGTTTGCCTTACAAACACAAGGTGCAGAGTTTGAATTTCACAAGGGATAATTGGCTAGGCTTACAATGGCTCGCAAGGGCAGTTAGCTTAGTACTAACCTATGAACCTATGGTAAGCCACTGACGCAGAAACAGCCCTGGTAGAGTGAGCCTTGACAGGGAACGGTAGATTTCTGCATGCTGACGAATAAATAAAGGAAATACAATCTGAAATCCATCTGGAAATTGTAATCTTAGAAATAGGGGAACCTGCTCTATTTTCTGAAAAGGACACCAACAGTTGGTCGGACTTCCGGAGTTGTTTTGTCCTGTGTAAGTAGAATCGTAATTGCCTGTGTATGCCCAACTGATGAAATCTAAACTCTGCCTTATTGGACAACTGAGGGAAGAAAACTGGCAGCTCAATAGACTGATTGAGATTAACAGTAGATGTTACTTTAGGAAGGTTGGACGGATTAGGTCTCAGGGAAACCCTGTCCTTATGAAAGATTAAATATGGGGACTTGATGGACAGAGCTTGTATCTCTGACACCCGTCTGGCTGATGTAACGGCTATTAAGAAGGCAGTCTTCCAAGACAGAAACTTTAATTCACAGGTGGCAGCCGGTTCAAAAGGTGGAGAAGTCAGGGCTTGCAAAACAAAGTTTAGATCCCATGGCATGATAGATTCTGACACAGGAGGCCGGAGTAACAAGGTGCCCTTCAAGAAGCCCTTACAGAGTTTATGGGCCATAAGAGAGGGCTCGTAAGAGGTATGAAAACTACAAATAGCGGCCAGCTGGACCTTAATGGTAGCAGGAGCAAAACCCTGCCGAAAGAGCATGGATAAAAATTCCAAAACAGCAGGAAATGGGGCTGTGTAAGGGTCCAGTCCCTGGGCATGAGCCCAAATAGAAAATCTTTTCCACTTGCTGGAATAAATCTTCCTATTGGAAGACCTATGAGAAGAGGATAAAATGTGCACTACCTCAGGTAAAAAACGATGAAGTCTGACCAATGATGGAAGTGGAGTAGCCAGGCTGTCAACCTGAGGGTCCGCAGGGAGGGATGGAACTGTCCCGACATGTGTGTCAGTAGGTCTGGTACTGGGTTCAGAATCCAAGGACTGTCCACTGCGTATTGATGAAGAAAGGAGAACCAGACTTGGCGAGGCCAGTGTGGGGCAATTAGAATCATCTTGCTTCCCGAGGATATGGCTTTCTGAATCACTCTTGGTAAAAGAGGAAACGGAGGGAAAGCATAGAGCAGACCAGGGGGCCAATCGTTGATTAGAGCGTCCCTGGGTGACCCCCCCCCTGTGGGGGGATCAGTGTGAAGTAGTTGCTGCACTTGGCATTGAGGGGATTGGCAAAATGATTGCGGCAAGGCTGACCCCACCTGCTGAAAATCTGTTTCACAACCCGGCGGTTCAGGAACCACTCGTAAGGCATCAGAATAGCTCTGCTCAGCCTGTCTGCTATCACATTGGCCTCCCCCGGAATGTGCATTGCCACTAGAAACTGTTGGGAAGACACTGCCCATTGCCACACTCACATGGCCTCTCTGCACAGGGGATAAGATCTGGTTCCCCCTTGCTTGTTTAGGTACCACACAACGGACATGTTGTCCGAGTGAATTGCAATCGTTCCCAAAGGAAGAGAGCTCTGAAGTGCTTGCAACACCAGTAACACCGCTCTCATCTCTAAAACATTGATGTGCAGATGTACCTCATGATCTTGCCACGTGCCTTGAACCGTCCTTCCAAGATAATGCCCCCCCACCCCATCTGGGAGGCATCCATGGTCACCGTGGCAACAGGTGACATAGGAACAAACTGTTTTCCCTCGTCCAGATTGGTGGACCATAGCCACCAACGGAGGTTTTGTTTGCACCGATCTGTGAGTAGGATCAAGTGGGAAAGGGGAAATTCCTGAAAGGAACATTGGGCAAAGAGGAGCCACTGCAGAAGCCTCATGTGTAATCTGGCTAGAGGTACTAACATGATGGTGGCTGCCATGGATCACAGGAGCTGGAGAACCCATCTGGCCTGAACTTTCTTGAGGGGTAACAATGCGTGAACCTGACTCGGCAACACTCCTACCCTTTCTTGGGGCAGGAATGCCCGCATTCAAATGGTGTCTAGCTCTGCGCCTATAAATGTGACATGCTGTGAGGGCAGTAAGGCAGACTTTCCCCAGTTCAAGGCAATTCCTAGTCGTGGACAGAGGGTAATGGTAGCTTCCCTGGCTCGAATGAGAAGATGCCTGGTGGGGGCGGTGAGAAGCCAGTCATCCAGGTATGGAAACACTTGGAATCCTTGACGTCTCAGGTGAGCTGTCACCACCACCAAACACTTGGTGAACACCCTGGGGGCTGTGGTCAGACCAAAGTGCAGGGCACGAAACTGGAAATGACTGGCTCCCAGCCGGAGGCGTAAGTGACTCCTGGATGCCCTGTCCATTTTGATATGGTAGTAAGCATCCTTGAGGTCGATGGAGCACATCCATACTTCTTTTCCCAGCAACGGAAAAATGGACTGGAGGGTGACCATTCGGAACTTGGACTTCAGAATGTAGTGATTCAGTCGGCTGAGATCCAGAATGGGTCTCAGGTCCCCTGTTCTTTTCGGCACCAAAGAGAGTCTTGAGTAAGTCCTTAATCCGATTTGGTCTGAGGGGACAGGTTGGATGACTCCTTTTTCCACCAGCTAAGAAATTTCTAGTGCTGCGTGATCCCTTTGACTGGGTGGAACGCCCGGGATTCTCTTGACTGGAGAGGGCTCTGATAAAAAGGGGATGGTATAACCTCTGGTAACTATTCGAAGCACCCATCGATCCTGGGTGATGCTTCCCCAGGCTTCTGGGTACAACGAAATGCGGCCCCCGACTGGCTCCGGAATAGCACAGTCGGGCAATACATCAGGAACGATGGTATGAAGACCCGCAAAAGGATTCACGGTATCCCGAGTTGCGGGGGCCTCCTCTGCCCCTGGGGTGACGTCTTTCAGAATAGCCTCCCCCTCCTCTGCCTCTGGAGGGGGACTGACCTTGAGCTGCAGGGAAAGACTTCTGTGATTTTTTGAACCACATCTTCCCTCCTCTCTGAGCCTTGGGGTAAGGCCTAGAAGGGAGGGAAAAATGGACCCCTACGGCAGACAGGGTCTTTCCATCTTGCTCGCATCTGGTGAGGGTGTCTTTCACTTTGGTCCCGAAGAGTGAGGTCCCATCAAAGGGGGCGTCAGTGAAGGAAGACTTGAAGGCCTCTGCGAAATGACACAGGTGCATCCAGGCTTGCCTCCGGAGGGCTACTCCTGAAATAGCTGCCCTACTCGCCCCTTTGGCTGCATAAGATATGAGCCTCATGGACGAGTTGACAATCTAACTAAGGGTAGACAACTGGGCGTTAACAGTTTGAGCTAACGCCTCAGGTACGTTACATGTTAGAGTATCTCCTAACTCCTTAAGGAGATCTCTCTGGAGCCGAGTAAAATGACAAAGGTAATTCAGTGACCGTAGGGTGAAGGTCGCTGACGAAAGTGTATGCTTCCCGTACCGGTCCATACTCCTGGACACCTTGTTAGGAAGATGGAGGGAGGAAGAAGACTCGGCTACTTCCTGCTGAGTGGCCGCCGCCACCACCATGGCATCTACAGAAACCCTTTTGGACAGGAACTCCTTCCCCGGGGGAGCTGAAAGAAACTTATTAGGTCATCTGGGTACCAGCTCCACCGAATCAGGATTCTCCCACACCCTTCGACAAATTAAATCCAGGAGCTCGTCAGAGGGTTGAGCACCAAAAGCCTTGAGGAATACCGATTCCTCCTCAGAGGGGGTCTTGGACGGCCAGTCACCTCTCTGCCTCAAAATCTCCAGGATGTCAGAGAAAGAGACATCATCGCAGGGCGACTTGGGGGACCCCTCTGACTCCTCGAGATCGGTATCCGAAGTGAGAGACTCGTCCTGGGAGTCCATGTGCTTCCTCTTGCACAACTTCTTTCTTGGGGGCTCCTCAGGCACAGACTCCGAGGGGCCCTCAGAAAGTTGAGGACCGCTCATGGGGGTATCCCCAGACCTTTGGGCTCTGCCATCTACTGATAGGGGGACATCAGAGGCTCTAGCCGGGGTGGAAGGGGACGGAATGACCGATTCGGGTGACGTAACTGAAGATCTGGCCAGTGCGCTCCATATGGCCTCGAAGGCGGGTCCCCCCGAATCAGAGGACCGACCGGCCTTCAAGGTCACGACCGGAGTCGGGGATCCCTGAGTTGATGCACCTAGAGGGTGGCTCGGAACCGACAGGAGTCCTGAAGTATCCCCTTCGGCCCCGACAGAGGAGACCCGAGTTCCGAAACCAGAGGATGGAGCCGACGTTGGCACCGATAAACCCTTGAGGGGGTATTGGAGCCGGCACTCAGAGCAGAGCACTCCAGCTCCAAAGACAAGGAAGTGCTCAGAAGAGGAACCATCGGTACAAGCATCGGGACAGGCTCCGGAGCAGACTGGGTCGGAGCCGAAAATAATTTTGCCAACACCGGCGACTGTATGAGCCTCTGAACCACCCTATCAACATCCAAATCAGAAAGCCTGGAGGATTTGGAGGAAAGAGATGGAGATTGGGATCTCCTGTCTGGAGACCCATGCCTAACACCGGGCGACCGGCTCCGAATGGGTTCCAACAGAATTGGAGCTGAGGTCGATTCCAGCACAACAGATACCACCTGCGGCCCCGAGGACAGAGAAGCTGAGGGGGTAGAATCCAGTTTGGAAGTCTTCTCCGGAGGCTCCGTGGAGACAGATGGAGCCGGAGATCTCTTCTTCACCTTTGAAGCCTTAGACTTAGACTGAGTACTAGAGGAAGAGTCCAAAGACTCCTCAAAAGAAGGTTTTAGGAGACCCTTCAGTATAAGTTTATTTTTCCTTTCCTGTAGCACCCTCAGACTGAAGGCGTGACAAAAATTACAGGACTCTTGTAAATGAATTGCCCCTAGGCAGTACACACAAACGGAATGTCAATCTGTAATGGACATCTTGTAGTTACATTTGGAACATTTCTTAAAACCAGAGGGTTTATGTTCCTTTTGATCCTTAGACATCTTAACAGAAAATTATGCACCAAATTCAAAACAAGCAACAGGAACCTAGCTGGAAAAAAACGGCAAAGGCAGGAAACTAGTGTAACAACAAACAGCCAAAGAATCTCTAATTCAAACGGTTCTTTGGGAGTCTACAGACACACTAAAAAGGGACAAAAAACTCCTCTCTACACAGAAAAGAATCAAATGAACTTTACATAAAAAAAGGACTAGGTCCTCTAATTTAAACGGGCCTAGCCCACCGGAACAGAAGGGATACCCAAAAACACACAACAATTTCACAATGACGAACAAGGAAAAATAGCTATTAAAATAGCTTTTGTTTGAAAAAACACAATTTTCTGAGAAAAAGAAGTTATAAAGGTACTTAGCCACAGCCAAGCGAGACCACGTCCTAGCTACACGAGTGGCAAACGAGATCTGGGGCTATGGAGCAGTGCAACATGGGATACCTGTTTAGCCCAGCCAATTAGAGACTTTGTGCTAGAAAATAAAGTTGGCCGAGTTGGAGCAGATATTCGGCTCCGAATCCGTGAGTAAGAATGTAGGCGAGATTGGACCACATAACATCAATAGTTTCTATTTAGTTTTAACATAAGCAGCAAGATCCCCACAGTTTCTGCATTTAAGGCACAATTATACCTCAACAAGAATTCCAAATGCTTGGCAAGTCTGAGAATGTTTTAGTTTGTAAATGCAGACCTCCTAACAAAGGTGAAGTATTTCAACCACTAATTCCCCACTTAATGCAACTCTGATCAGCTACTGCATTTCTTTACTAGATGCAACAGCTAGAGCCCTGAAATCTTTTTACCTTCATAAAGGGGAGTCCATAAGGAAAGGACAGATTTTGTTTACAACTCAAAACGGTCGGGTACTGACATTAGACTGAAGTATAACAGCAAGAAGGCATTAAATGTCACAAAGTTTGACAGCTATGCAGATCAGCAAGAATGACTGAAAAATTAAAAAAAAAAAGTAGTTTCTAAAAATCCAGATTATGAAGTATGGCTCTTTACAATATTTGCCATAGCATACACTGCAAACTGTGTACATTCCATCACCTTTTCTAATACGTAAATTTAAAAAATAAGACTTAATTTTTTGGCATCCTTTTATAGATAAAGGGGAAATATACTCTGAATATATTTTGAAAAAATACGATATAGATAAAGAAAGGTGGTTAAAGATAGAAATCTGTAGACAATTTATTAGTAATAAAATTGATTTAATGCAATCAAAAAATAAAATTCCAATATTCACTGGACTTTTATTTAAACTGGATAATATATACAGGAAAGGCTATTTATCAAAAATATATACAATAATAAAAGTTACAAAAATACACTATAAAAATCATTGGGATTATTTTTCACTTAAAAATAATCCAAGTGAAGATAAAATATTGTTAATGCCTGCAAAGCGAATCATTCTCTAGTTACAATGGACATTATTTACATGGAAGTTTATATAACATGCATCACTCCACATAAAATTGAATTGAGATGCAATTCTCAAAGGCGGATTGGGAAAGTACAGTTTTGTACCTACCATAAATGTAGATGTTCCAGTGTAAACACTGCTGCAGTCATTACACTTGGGTTATCCTGCCGTCAGGCGGTTCCCCAGTCGGCCTGAGTTCCAAAGTCTTGGTCCGGCGTCGGTTGCTGTCGCCTCCTCCCTGACATCAGTGCGACAGGGGTATACAAGATGCAGCCGAAGCCATTTTCTTCAGTTTTTCTTGCCCCAGATGTCAGGTGCCCCCAAATAGGTAGGCAATTCAAATTGCTAATAAAACGTACATAAGAAAAGCAAACAACAACTTTCAGTTACCAGCAAACTCCCCATAGGTAGTAAAGGGCAGAAGGCATAGGTACGTACCAGTAAGCAAGAGGGGAAGGAGGGAGGGTAACCTGGACTGCAGCAGCGTTTACACTCTAACATCTACATTTATGGTAGGTACAAAACTGTACTATGTTCATAGTGTGACACTGCTGCAGTCATTACACTTGGGTGGAATCCCAAAGCTGAGGTAGGGAGGCTGGTTCTATAAGGCATTAGGGGTGGCTATAAGGCCCTGCAGCACAGCAGTTGCAAAGCCAGCTCTGGATTTGGAGTATAAAGGCAAATGGTAATGCTTGGTGAAGGTATGCACAGAACTCCATGTTGCTGCTTCCAAAATATCCTTGGTAGGTACTCCTCTGAGGTAGGCAGTTGAAGTGGCTGTTGCCCTGGTAGAGTGAGATCTAATGCTGCTAGAGAAAGGTTTCCCATGGTGAGAATAGCAGAAACGTATGCAATGTCCTATCCATTTTGAAATAGTCTGTTTTGAAACAGCTTTGCCCTGTGCTCCTGCAGCATATGCTACCAATAATGGCTCAGATTTTCTGAAAGCTTTGGTTTTGTCCAAGTAGAAGCGTAACTGCCTGTGAATGTCCAAAGAATGTAGTAGTTTCTCCCCCTTGTTCTGTGGTTTTGGATAGAAAGTTGGCAAATGAATAGTTTGGTTTAGAGCCACACTTGATACCACCTTTGGCATAAACGTAGGGTTAGTTCTTAAAGACACCCTGTCCTGGTGGAAAATGAGGAAAGGTTCCACTGCCATTAGTGCCTGTAATTCTGAAACTCTTCATGCTGATGTTATTGCCAGTAGCAGAGCAGTTTTCCAAGAGATGTATTTTAATTCTGCTGTGTTAGATGGCTCAAAAGGAGGTAAAGTTAATTTTTCCAAAACAAAGTTGAGGTCCCAAGTTGGTGTAGGTGCTCTACGGGGCTTTTCTTATGTTTTTAGCCCCTCTGAGGTACTGTTTGAGCAAGGGATTAGAGAAAACTGGTGGATCCATGTTGTAATGAGCAGAAATGGCTGAGGCGTGGATCTTGATTGATGAGAAGGAGAGGCCCTTGTCCAGCATCTCAGTTAAATATTGAAGTATCTGAGGAATGTTTAGGACAAGAGGGTCAAGGCTGTGCACCTGGTTCCAGGCACAGAATCTCTTCCATTTATCCGAGTAGGCTTTCCTGGTGCTAGGCCTTCTGGCCTCCAGAATGACATCCATAACAGCTTTGGAGAGAGGCATTGCCTGCTTGACTAAGGAATTTTCCATGCAGCTAGGTTTAAGGTCTTTAGCTGGCTGTGAAGTATCTGATTGTTGTGCTGTGTCAGCAAATGTGGGATTTAAGGCAAAATCCAGGGTGGTTCTTGTGCTAAGTTCGTTAAGATTGGGTACCAGTGCTGGCGTGGCCAGTCTGGTGCAATCAGGATCATCTTTAGCTCTTCTTGCCTGGCTTTTATGAGTACCTTTGGAAGGAGAGGTAAAGGAGGGAAAGCGTATGCTTGTAGGTTTTTCCAGCTGAATGAGAGGGCATCCACTTTCCATGCTTGTGGATGGTAACTCCTTGTGCAGAATTTCTGTAGCTGGCAGTTCATTGGGGATGCAAACAGATCTATGTCCGGGCTCCACCATTTTGTGATATCATTCTGAATACTTGTGGATTTAATTCCCATTCGTTGGGATCCATGATGTTTCTGCTTAGGCCGTCTGCCAGTGTGTTTTTCTCTCCTGGCAGGAATTGTGCTTGCAGATGAACTTGATAGTTTAGAGCTGTGTTCCACAAGGTCATGGCTTGTCTGCAGAGGGGGTAGGAGTGCGTGCCCCCTTGCTCATTTATGTACCACATAACTGTGGTGTTGTCTGTCTTTAGTAATAGTTGTCCTGGATGCAGCAGGTCCTTGAAAGATATAAGTGCATTTTGTACAGCTAGCATCTCTTTTTGATTGATGTGAAGATGCCTTTGCTCTGAGGGCCACTCGCCCGGAATACATTTTCCTGCCATGTGTGCTCCCCAGGCGTAATCCGATGCATCTGTTGTCAGTGTTTGCCTGGCTGTGGGTTGAGTAAAAGGATGTCCCTTGTTGAGGTGACAAGCTTAAGCCCACCTTCGAAACTCCTGTTGAAGGCAAGGAATTAGTGGTATAACTGTTTCCAAACTTTGACAGTGTTGAGACCATACACTCTTTAGGTACCATTGTAGTTTCCTCATATGCAGTCTGGCATATGGAATTAGTAGTATGCAAGATGCCATGTAGCCCAAGGCCTGCAGAATTTTTCTTGCAGGGAGTTGGGTCTTTGTTGCCATCAATTGAAAGTACTGAGTCAGTTGTCCTTGCTTGTCTGGTGTGAGATAAGCCATCTGGGTCATTGTGTTCAAGCTGGCACCCAGGAATATTATCTGTTGTGAGGGCACTAGTTTTGATTTTATTTTGTTTACTGTGTACCCCAGGCAACTTAGTAACTTTTTTACGAACGCCAGATGCTTTAGAAGAATGTCCTTGCTCTCTGCTTGAATCAGGCAGTCGTCCAGGTATGGATAAATTTAAATTCCTTTTTGTCTGCAAAATGCAATTACTGGTGCCAGGCACTTTGTGAAGACCCTAGGCGCAGTAGATATGCCAAAGAGCAGTGCAGAGAACAGAGAGTGCATTGAACCAGCTAGAAACCTGAGGTATCTTCTGCAGTTTTGTCTGATAGGGACATGCAGGTATGCCTCCTTGAGATCCAAAGTCACGAGCCAAGCTTTCTTGCCCAGCATGGGAAGAAGCTGCTGTAGTGTCAACATTTTGAATTTCGGAACATCCAGGTAAGTGTTTAGAGAAGAAAGATCCAGAATGGGTCTCCAGGCTTTGTCCTTTCTGGGAACCAGAAAGAGTCTTGAATAAAATCCTTGTCCTTGCTCCTGTGGTGGTACCTTTTGAATAGCTCTCATGTTCATGAGTGCTGTAATTTGTTTTTGAGCCTCTGCCCATTGATTTGGTGGCAGATTTGCCATTCTTTTTAACCTTGGCAAAGTGTGAAATTGGAGCCTGTAACCTTGAGATACAATGTTGAGAACCCATTTGTCTTTGGTGATGCAAAGCCAATTGTGATAGAAAAGTGCCAGTTTTCCTCCTAAGTGGGCTGCCAAGAGAGTAATGTTTGGCAGCTGTAGTGGGAAGTCATTGGTGCTGCTTTTTATAAGGTTGTGGCCTGTCTTCCCCTTCTTTCTGGCCTGGTGTACCCCATTGTCGAGGCCTGTAAGGACCTTGTGCTTGACCTCTACCTCTTGGACATCTGTATCTGCCTCTTTGAGGTCTGTCTGTGATTGGAAAGGACCAATTCTTTGTTGGCCAATTTCTGCTAAAATGAGGAGGCTGAACCTGTAAGAAATCCTTTACCGTTTGCATGAATTTTGCCTTATCCTCCATCTTCTTTAATACCTCCTCTGCCTTAACTACAAACAACACATCCCACTGCATAGGTGCGTCCAATAATTTTGCCTTAACATGATCTGGTAATGTATGTTCCTTTAACCAAGCATGCCTTCTAATAACAGAGCCTGCAACTGCTGCCCTACAGAGGCCTCTAAGGAATCAAACCCACATTGCAAGGTATGTTTTCCTACTTGTTCAGCTGCATGCAATAAATCCTGCATTTCTTTAAAATTCGGAGGATCTGAATTTAGAAGCATCTTTTGTTTCAACTGAGACTGGTATTTTAGCATGTGAAACTGGCAATTTAAGGCTCTCATTGCTAAAGTTGCAGACGTATATACTTTCTTTCCCCATCTGTCTAATGCTCTGGAATCTCTGTCAGAGGGGACTGGGTTTTTTGCTGATGAGGCCTTAATCCCTTTGGGTCCCTCACAGATACTGTGCCAGAAGAGAGACACTGGCATTTGTTACAAGAGGTCACTAACCTTAATGCTACAATTGACAATACTCCATGCTTTAGTTTTAGGAACAACAAGTCACTTAAACAGTATCTGTGTAATAGAGAACCACGCAATACTACATGCATTTCCACCCGTCAGGGTACTTTCCCATGTAGATCATGTAGTGCATGCCCATATATCTATAGCAAAAACATATATATCCATCCAACCAGGCATTTTAAGCTATATTCCAACACATATTCAGATTGCAAGACTACTGATGTTGTTTACTTTTGTTTCTGTCAGCAATGTCCTGCCTTCTATGTTGGCAAAACCAATAGGCTATTTAAAGACAGAATTTTAGAGCATATCCATGACATCAGAAACAATAAGCAAACAAATGCACTTGCTAATCATGTTGTGTGTACAGATTCTTCTCATTCTTTCTAATTTTTTGTCTTGCAACACATACACACAAGTTTGAGAGGAGGAGACATAGAAAATGTTACAGAGAGCCATGAACAGAAATGGATACTTAAACTTAATGCAGAAAGATATCCAGGCCTTAATGGCACTACCTCCCTGATTCCATTTTTAAAAGCCAGACGCCTTAAACACTGATATTTTTTACCTTTTTAGACAATATATTCTATGTAGATATATTTTACGCAGATACATATGTTTTTATTACATTATCTATACTCTATTTTGTAACTGTCTTTTTAAATAACTTTTGGAATTTGACCTAATTAATTGAGGAGATAATTGGCTTCTTTTTACCTATTTAAGCAATGAAATGCACTTTATATCTTTGTCTGATGAAGCAACTATAGTTTCAAAAGCGCTCACCTCTGTTTATTTTTTATTATTTTTATTAAACGCTATTGTGTGTTACCTTGGTGCATTGTGTCTACATTATATTTGAATTCCTCTTTGTCTGCAGTATGCAATAACTGGTGCCAGGCATTTTGTGAAGACCCTGGGCGCAGTAGATAAGCCAAAGGGCAGTGCAGAGAATTGGTAATGGGTTGAACCTGCTATAAATCGGAGGTATCTTCTGCAATTTTGTCTGATAGGGACATGCAGGTATGCCTCCTTGAGGTCCAATGTTACTAGCCAAGCCTTCTTGCCCAGCATGGGAAGAAGTTGCTGTAGTGTTAGCATCTTGCATTTGGGTACTTCCAGATATGTGTTTAGAATTGAGAGGTCCAGAATGGGTCTCCAGGCTTTGTCCTTTCGGGGAACTAGAAAAGGTCTCGAGTAAAATCCTTGTCCCTCCTCCTGTGTAGGAACCTGTTGAATGGCTCATGTCCATGAGAGCTGTAATTTGTTTTTGAACCTCTGCCCATTGATTTGGTGGCAGGTTTGGCATTCCTTTTATCCTTGGTAAAGTGTGAAAGTGGAATCTGTATCCTTGAGATACAGTATTTAGGACCCATTTGTCTTTTGTGATGATTTGCCAGTTGTCTGCAAAAAGTGCTAGTTTTCCTCCCAAGGGAGCTGCCAAGAGGGAGTTGCTTGGCAGTCTGAGGGGTAAGTCATTGTGTTTGTCTTCTGATAGTTTGAGACCTGTCTTCTCCTCCTTTCTGGGTTGTGGCACCCCATTGTTGAGGCTTGTAAGAGCCTTGTGACGGACCTCTGCCCCTTGGGCGTCTGTATTTGCCCCTCTGTGGTCTGTCAGAAGTTGGAAAGGACCAGTTTTTGGTTGGCCAATTTCTGCTGAAACGAGGGGGTTGAACTTGTAAAAAAAATCCTTGACCGTCTGCATAGATTTTGACTTATCCTCCATTTTCTTTTAAACTTCTTCTGCTTTTACACCAAATAAAACATCCTGCTGTAAAGGTGCATCCAATAACTTTGCTTTAACATGATCAGGTAAAGTTTGTTCTTTTAACCAAGCATGCCTACGTATGACAGACCCTGTCACTGCTGCTCTACAAGAAGTTTCCAATGAATCAAATCCACATTGCAAAGTATGTTTTCCCACTTGTTCAGCTGCATACAACAAATCTTGCATTTCCTTGTAATCAGGCTGTAATGTATGTGTGATCATTTTTTGTTTTAATTGAGACATCAAATATTGTTGATATTTCAGCATGTGAAACTGGCAATTTAAGGCCCTCATAGCTAGAGTAGCTGAGGTATATACTTTCTTTCCCCATCTGTCTAGTGCTCTAAAATTCCTTTCAGAGGGTACAGGATTTTTAGCAACAGAGGCCTTAACCCCTTTGGGACCTTGGGAAATGGTTTCTGGGTCAGCAACAGGGCTTTTATATAGGAATTTGTGTGAGTCAGGGATTCTGTAGTATCTGTCTGGTTTGGCTGGTGCAGGAGGTAGTGAATCTGGGTTAAGGCTAGATTCTGAATAATCATCATCCACAATGTCTAACACGGGTGGAATAGCAAGTGGTCTGTGCTGGGGTAGTAAAAGGAACTCTCTGAGCCTTTTCTTAGAATCAGAGTAATCCTGGCCTTCCCAGTGGAAATGTTCCCTCATGGTATGTAAAGTTTCCCCAAAAGAGTAGTCTTCTGGGGGAGATGCTGAAGGAATAGACTCTTCAGCATCAGAGTCTTCATAAGGGGGAAAAGAGTATTCCTGTTCCTCAGAAGAATCTGCGGAAATTGAAACCTGGTCAGAGGAAGCATAGTCCTCCTCCTATCTAGGCCTTTTATCAGGAGGGGGATGGGAACCCCTGATTAGGGTAATTAAGTCTTCAGCCATCTTAAGCATCTGTTTCTTAGGCATGGGGCCTTGTACTGGAGACTGCTGTACAGTCTTCTTTGCTTTTAAAGGAGTTTTCAGCTTTGCACAGGATTAAATAGTGAGTGTAGTCGGTCTGTAGACACCTTCTGCAACTGAAGGCATTTCAACTGCACCGGAATTTTCTTCAGCCATGGAGTCGGAAGGGCCTAAAGATAAAGGTTATGGAGGCCTAGCAATCTCCGCTTGGGAATCAGATGACACCTGGGGTTCTAAATCAGCGGTCAGGGGCTGCGTAGGCGCCTCACTGAAAACCAGAGAACCAGCGACTGGCCTAGCAGAGGCCTCGGAGTCTGGTTTGGGTCTCTGCTGCCTGTCCTTATCGTTGCGTTTTTTATGCATTCCGGTCGTTGGCTGCTCCAACGGCATGGTATAACTAAATTTCCTACCAAAATAATGTCGGGCGAAATCAAACAGACGTTTAATATTTCGTTTGTTAAACCTAGCACAAAACCAACAACCTGTGACGTTGTGGTCTGGGCCTAGGCAAGGAATACAATAAGAATGAAAGTCTTTATGAGGTATTTGCTTCCCACAAGAAATGCAATTGTTAACTTTTTCTGACATCGGACTGAGGCAAGAAAAGGTTCCCCAACGGGGTACTTAGCTTTATTGAAGACTTCAGTCTGAAATTCAATTTGAAAATCTCAGGAGTCGGCCGACCAGCACTTGCGAACTGCTTCTGCTTTGGGCACCGCGCGGCAAGAAAGACTGAAGAAAATGGCGTCAGATGCCTCTTATATACCCCTGGCGCACTGATGTCAGGGAAGAAGCGACAGCAACCGACGCCGGATCAAGACTTTGGAACCCTGGCCGACTGCGGGACCGCCTGATGGCAGGATAACCCAAGTGTGATGACTGCAGCAGTGTAACACGATGAACATCAGGGCTTTTATACAGAAATTTGTGAGAGTCAGGGACTCTGTAATATCTATCAGGTTTAACTGGGGCTGGAGGTAAGGAGTCAGGGTTTAAGCTGGATTCAGTGTATACATCATCCACAATATCTAACACTGGCGGAATAGCAAGGGGTCTGTGTTGAGGCAACAAAAGGAAGTCTCTGAGCCTTTTCTTGGATTCTGAGTAATCCTGGCCTTCCCAGTGGAAATGCTCCCTCACGGTATGTAAGGTCTCCCGAAAGGAGTAGTCGTCAGGTGGAGAGGCTGATGGAATAGATTCCTCAGCATCCGAATCCTCGTAAGGGGGTAAGGAATGTCCTAGGTCTGAGGATGAATCTGAAGAAATGGACACCCAGTCGGAAGATTCATAGTCTGCGTCCTGTCTGGGTCTTTTATCAGGAGGGGGATGGGACCCCCAGATCAGGGTGATTAGGTCTTCGGCCATTTTGACCATTTGTTTCTTAGGCATGGAAGCCTGTCCTGGAGAATGCTGTATCTGTTTCTTTGTTTTTAATGGGGCCTTGGACTTAGCAGAGGGTTTAATGGTTAACTGGGTATGTCTGAAGACACCCTCTGAAGCTGTGGATTGCTCAGCTACTTCGGTTCCCTCAGAAGGGTTAGTTTCGGTAGGCTGAAAACAAAGACCGTCCGAAGGCCCAGCCAACTCCACATGGGAGTCGGAGGCGGTCTGTAGATGCAGTCGTCAGGGGCTGCGTAGGCGCCTCGCTGAAAACCTAGAAGAGGCCTCATCATCAGTTTTGGGCCTCGGATGCCTGTCCTTATCTCTGCGCTTTTTATGTAATCCGGTCGGAAGTTCCGACGGCATGGTGTAATTGAATTTTCTACCAAAATAATGTCGGGCAAAATCAAACTGACGTTTAATAGTGCGTTTGTTAAACCTAGCACAAAACCGACAACCAGTGACATTGTGGTCTGGGCCTAGGCGTGGAATACAATAGGAGTGGAAATCCTTATGAGGTATTTGCTTCCCACAAGAAATAAAGTTATTAACTTTTACTGACATCGGTCTGAGGCAAGAAAAAGTTTCCTCAACGGGGTACTTAGCTTTGGAGAAGATTTCGGTTCTGGATTCGGAATGAAAATCTCAGGAGTCGGCCGACCGGCACTTGTGAACTGCTTCTGCTTCGGGCACTGTGCGGTAAGAAAGACTGAAGAAAATGGCGTCGGCTGCATCTTATATACTCCTGTCGCACTGATGTCAGGGAGGAGACGACAGCAACCGACGCCGGACCAAGACTTTGGAACTCAGGCCGACTGGGGAACCGCCTGACGGCAGGATAACCCAAGTGTAATGACTGCAGCAGTGTAACACGATGAACATCATATATTTTATGACTGTGAAATTGTAAAACCTTTCTGGAAAAGTACAGAATTTCTGTTACAAGCTGTATTTAATGATAAATTTATTTTTTCTAAATCTCTGGTTTTATTCAATACATTAAATCCTGTTGAAATTTATCAAATGAATTATTCACTACGTTGGAACATTTTAGACATTGCAAGCAAGGTCATTACTATGACTTGGAAGAGAGATTATACTCGTATCTTAATGAACTTTAACAATATTCCTGTTAAAGTCTGTCAATATGAATTGGCAATGATTAAAATGAGGACTAATAAATTTACCTCATATTATACTACTTGGTTAAAATTTAAGGACCTTTCAGATAAATGACTAAAACCAAGTTAAAAAAAAATGCTTGAGTATGAATTTTATTTTACAGTTACCATTGTAAATAGTTACTTTTTTCTTGCTTGTGTTTGGAAATGTGTAAACAAATGTTGATCAGATGTTACAGTTCATGTATTTTAATTTTATTGTTTGCAAATTTTAATAAGAGAGAAGTTTGTTTCACTGTTTCATATGGCAATATACTTTTATTTATTTTTTGTTCTCATCTGCACAGTGCTGTGTGGCTAGTCATTGCCACTTCCCCAAAAAAGGGCATGAAATAACCATGGACGTTTTCATGACACAGACAGAAACCAGAAGAACAAGTCACAAGGACATTAAAAATAACATTGGTTGAAAAGAGCATATAAACTGGACAGTATGTTTCATTCAGTAGTGATATCTTATATTGAGAGTGCATCAGTATCATCATCTGTCTAGCTGTGTTATAATAGAATTGAAATAGCTCTGAAAGAATTAACTGTTTGGCAAGAATTTGTTCTGAGACAAATAAAGTACAACAGATACAGTAGTACGGAGTTTGTCTGGTCTACTGTTGGACATTTTCTTCAGTGGTGAAATAGACTTCTGCTTGACATTTCTTCAGAAAAGAAATACATTTCTTCAATTATCGATCACAGAATACCCCAAAAAGGTAAGCCTGGTGACCAAGATGCTTTAAGGCAGAATCTTTTAGTTAGGTTTAACACAGTCAGCAGACTTTCTTATAGAATTAATCCAGCTGTACATATGGCTGCGTAAGGGTAACTCCATACTGGGCAAACTGGGCGCCATAATCGACTCTCCAGCTGACACAAACATCCTTCAAAAAGGTCTCACAGAGACAGATAACTGGTGCCAGCGCCATGGTTTAAAGCTAAATACCAAAAAATGTATTGTCATACCCTTTGGCAAAAACAATGTGCCCACAAATTACCACATAGGCGGAAACCCATTAAGTACAGAGAAAGTTATTAGGGACCTGGGGACCCAAGTTGATAGCAATCTCTCCTTTGAAAACCACATTGCCAAAGTGGTTAGAAAGACCTTCTACATAGCCCATCTCATCACGAAGGGTTTCACATCTAGATCAAGAGAGGTCATCGTGCCCCTTTATTCATCCCTCATCAGGCCCATCATAGAATACAATGCCCCTTTTGGGATGTACCTTACCCGACACCTGCAGCAATTAGAAAGACCCCAAAAGTATCTCACCAAGAGGATCAAGGGTCTCAAACAGATGCCATATGCTGCTCGGTTAAAAAAACTTCAGCTCTACTCAGTTGCATACCGCCTACTTCGAGGCGATCTATGCCTGACATACAAAGCTATGTCAAATCCAGAATTAATGGACATGCTCTACCTCAGTAAATCTAAATCCCTTAGAGCCACACGCTCGAGGGACTTGAACCTAAGCACAGAAATAAATAGAACTTGCTGGAGGGACAGGTTCATAACCCAGAGGCTCCCTTCGCTCTGGAAGAGAATTCCAGTTCATGTGAGGCAGAGCACCTCACTGAATCTCTTCAAGAAGAATCTCGATAGGGGGATGGGGGATGGTAGGTTTGTCCCAGGGATTACTCCCGTGTCACTATTAGACAGAGGCACAGTAAACTAAACCTTAAAAAGGGCACAGTATACTCAAAATCAAGGGGTTGCGTAAGCCATACAGAATCGGGCTAGGCTTATAATTGCCCCAGGGCAGATAGCCTAGTATGAACCTATGAACCTATAAAATTATGGTGAAAGAGCCAACCATTAGGCTGTTATAGCCAGTTATATGGCTAAAGAAATCCCCTGCACAACTTAAATGCATGCTAGTTTATCTTTGGTTGCTCACTTTAAGGTAAAGATGAGTTAAGAAATCTTAAGGCATAATAAATTAAAAAAATTCTAACATGAAAATCACAAGCATAATAAAAGCACCATAAGACAATGAATAATTAGTAGGCAGCCTTTAAAATAGAAGTTTTTATCTTTTTATATTTAAAGGAAAATTCCATCCTCCAACATAGCTAATCTAATCCCAGTATGACTTCCTACTAAAGTACCACCTAAATTTAGTTTAATCCCCAGAAACCTCTTACTATCATTCAGATTTGTCATTGTTACTTATTTCCCCACCACAAATTAGTTCCCCATTTTCTTTCTAATTCACATTACTTTGAATAGGTATTTGTCTCAGCCTGCATGACACAAGCTAAAGTTCAGCTTCAGCTTTATAACTGTTTTTATCCAAATCACTTGGATATTAAAAATTAATATTACTGAAACAATTAAGAAAATTAGACAAGACTGTCGTTTTTGCTGTTGGTCACTACCGCAATTTCACATATTAAGAATGTGCCCGTAGTTGTTATAGAGAGGTTTTAATATGAAAACTGGTATTAGTAACATATTGCAAAAACTATGAAGCCTTCTCATTTTTGGCTATTAATGCATTGTTTTGTATCTGTAGAAGTACAAAACTAAGTACCACACATTTCCAATATGGCAGCACCCTGAATAGACATGTTTGCCAGTGCTCCATGGGTTGCAAAATAAAGTACTGAAGAATTAGTAAAGTACTTAAATTTTATTTAACATTCGTTTACCTGGAAAGTCCAAGTTGGAATGAGTGAATTTTCGGCAGAGGCCCAGGGAGAAATGCTCCACATGCATGTCTTTGTAACGTGGGTGGAAACCGGGGCACCTGGAGGAAACTCAAATGAATGCAGGGAGGACATGCAGACTTCCACAAAGAAGGCACCCCAGCTGAAAAATGAACCAGAGAACCTCTTGTTGTGAGGTGACGTTAACCACTGCCGCCCAAATAACAATGAGGTGTGCTGAATGGACTTAAAGAAAAAGTCTAAACAGATAGAAAAAAGCTCTGAAGTTGAAGATGCGAGTACTACTATGATGGCAGATGAACAGGAACACAAGGTTTCATTGTTAATATGGCAGGGGATAAGTCAAAACTGCATTGCAAGAGAACCTATTTCAACATGAAGGTGGAAGTACAGCAGGGCCTGAGTGAACACTTGGACATGATCCATGGGCTTATTATTGAAAATGAAGAGCTGGAAAGAGCTGAAAGCTCAACCTGACAATGGAGGCAAGGCTGAATTATATTGAGTATAAGTTTGTAGACATGAAAGAGTGTCATAAGAATCTTACGCTGGTGGGGGCACATAAAAAATTTGAAAAGGGAGGACTCAAAATCAGTGGCACAGAAATTACATGCAGATTAGACTGAGATGGACATTGAAATTGTAAAAACTGAAAAGGAGTAGCTAGAACAGTGTGATGAGGGAGACAACAGAATGATTGGAAAAGAAAAAAATGAAAGGAAGGCCAAGAAACAACCTAAGGTACTGGAGTAATGGAGCAAAGGCAAGTAAAATAGTAGAAAACTACTAGAAAGAGAAAGAGAGGAAACAAGCAGTACATTTCTAAACAGAGTCATAAGGCAAGGGAAATTCAGTAATGAAAATATGGTAGATTATATCTACGGAGGAAGAAATAAGACCCAAGACTTTACAGAAACAAAGTAAGATCCCATAGCAAGAGAAGATGGGCTAGTTCAGTAACAGAGAGGATGAATGGGGAGAGAACAAGTTAAAAAAAAAAAAAGGAATAACACCTGCTGAGAAGGGCGAGGTCCCTAAAGCAATTAAGTGCCCTGTCATAATTATGGTAGAATTTAGGGAGCTCAGGGTGTTAAAGCCATTAAAGAGGTATATTCTCTGAGGGGGCGGGGATTTTGTAAATATGTATGCAGTTAAAAAAAGATAACAGTTTTGACAGGGTACTGGTGTTACGACTGGTTAAGGATAATGAAAACAGGGATTCCAAGTGGGATAAGTAAGATGAATAAAACGAAGAAAAGGAGGATGAGTATAATTTATCAATGCAAGAGAAGGAAAACGAGAACAGAAAGTTTAAATAACCATGGCAATCAGAATAGATTCAGAGTATAAATGGGCTATTGAGCAAGAATAAGAGAATCCTGGGATATTGGTATTAGTACTGCGGGAAACCAAAAAAAAAAAAAAAAAGTGGGGCTTATGTTTTTATTCAGTGTTGTCTGCTCTTTGTATTAGATGTTGGCTAAATAACTAAAATAAAAAGAAAGCATCCACAGATAATCCACCAACAATTTATTACATTAAATGCTTTCACCCGCTAAATAGCTAGACTTCCTCAGATGTTAGCCAAATACCATAAAGGACTCTGTATAAGCTTTTCCATATTTACAATCTCAACAATGTTCTGCTATTCATTTTACTATTGTATATATTGTATGTTATGTTGTTGCCTATGCTTGGAGCTTTTCTCCCTGGGTCTCTACTGAAAATGGACATATATCCAGTTAGACTAGCCCGGTCAACAAATGTAAAATAAATAAATAAATAAAATAAAAAAGGAATGGACATCAATAAGGAACAGAGAAAGAAATTAGGCAAATAATTCACTGAAAACAAGGTACGAGGTTGTGGGGGTAAAAGGACAGCAGTGTGAAAAATATTTGCTAAAATGCACCTATGGCTGTAAAAATATTAGCAATGAGTCTGAGGAAGCAGGAAATCGAAAAAAATGGGGCAAAGATACAAAGGATGGGAGGAAATTTGGAAGAGATTTTGGAAGGGTGTAAAGAATATCAAAATCTATATGTGAAGGAAGGAGGACAGCAGGAAGAGCAAGGAGATGTAAATGTGTTCTGTAACTTGGCAACAGCTCAAATAACGAAAGATGAGGTGGCAAATGGCTAAAGGAAATTCCCCAGGAACAGATTGTCTCCCATTAGAATTTTAGGAAATTTTGCAGAGTTGTGTTGAAGAGATGGGTTAAGTTATTCAATATTATGGTGGGAGAAACAGTACCTATGGAAGGGAAAAAAAAGTTATGTACTCACCATAATGTTCCATCTGAGTAGTTGTACTTCATTTGTCTTCAACCTGTGGGTTATGGATCCCTATTGGATCTGACACTGCCATATATCCAGCATCTGATCAGAGCTCCAAGCAGATCTTTCTAAAGTAGGGTCATCCTTGCTGTGATTTATCTGCATCCCCTTCCAATGCAAAATGCAGCGAGTTCTTTGCTCTGAACCCCTGTCAAGGGGAAGACCCCAGAGACACACTGATTCATGCTTGGCCTCCTGGTCTTTATTCCTATCCCCCATTGCCCCTCATCTTAAAGTTTCTTCAAGAAAGCTCGCAGGCTGGGTAAGAAGGGAAAACATCCCTGACCAGTATTAGTAAAAATACTTAGGTCACTTATAAAATCTTCCAAGGCAAATTTCGAAAGGAAGATAGCCAAGGATTTGAAAGATAACCACAAAGTTGTCTATGGCTATGTAAAAAATCTAAGTCGTAAATCACAGATGTGCCGAGCTGGTACAGAATAGCACAAAATATATGGAACCTACAGACATCGCCAACATCCTGGCAGATAGGGGGGTGAAGTTGGCACTAAATCCATCACCCCCAAAAGGACCCATAGTAATACACGAAGAGTCCAGCATCACTGAAATCACAGAAGCATAAGTAAAAACAACCCTTACAAAAGACAAAAACACAGCATCAATGGGGCCAGACGGAGTGTCAGGCTGAGTCCTGCATGAACTACAAGATGAACTAAGCCCTCTCCTAAAGAAACTTTTCAACCTCAGCCTATCCACAGACTACATGCCCTTGGAATGGTGCATAGCAATGGTTAATCCACTTTACAAAGGGGGAGCAACAACTGACCCTGGTAACTATCGCCCTATAAGCCTGACCAGCCTAGTCTGCAAGGCTATGGAGCGTATCATCATGGAACTCATTAACAAGGACAAAGAAGACCTCCAAACACTTGACCCAACTCAGTTCGGCTTTGTTAAGGGCAGATCATGCCTACTGAACCTGGTTGACTTCTTCGAAACAGTCACAAAAGCCACTGACTAGGGTAAGGTGGCTCATACAGCCTACCTAGACCTTGCCAAGGCTTTCAACACCATTCCTCACTCTGGTATGATAGACAAACTCATCAGCCTAAACATAAACCCCTATGTCACGAGATAGGTTGCCAGCTGGCTTACAGACAAAACCCACTCAGTAAGAATAGCATAGCAGGATCCATGTCCGAATCTAAACCAATCACAAGTGGTGTCCCCCAGGGTTCAGTCTTGGGCCCGCTACTGTTCGGCATATATTTCTCAGAAGTACAGGCAAACAGGTCTATGGCTGACCAAATTTGCTGATTAACTGCAAGCTGGGAACCATAATTGACACTCCAGCTGACACGGACATTCTCCAGAAGGACCTCACCGAGACTGACACATGGTGTCAAAGTCATGGCCACAAGTTAAATGCCAAAAAATGCATAGTCATCTCATTTGGGAAGAACAAAACATCCACGAACTACCACATTGGTGGCAGCCCCCTTAATTCAGAAGAGGTAATAAGAGACCTGGGGACTCTGATAGATAGCTATCTCTCGTTTGACAATCACATCGCCAGAGTAGTTAGGAAACCCTTCTATTTAGCCCATCTAATTACTAAAGGGTTTGCATCTAGAAATAAAGAGGTAATAGTGCCCCTATACTTGTCACTCATCAGACCCATCATAGAGTACAATGCCCCTTTTGGGATGTACCTCACAAGACACTACCAGCAGCTGGAAAGACCACAGACGTACCTCTCCAAGAGGATCACAGGCCTCAAACATATACCATATGCAGCCAGACTGAAAAAACTTCTGCTTTACTCAGTGGCATACCGCTTGATCAGAGGTGATCTCTGCCTAACCTACAAAGCCATATTCAACTCAGAACTGATGGACATGCTCCACCTAAAGAAATCCAAGTCACTACGAGCAACACGCTCCATTGAGCTAAACCTCGACACTACATTTAAACATGGTGGAGGGACAGATTCCTGTCACAGAGACTCCCCACACTTTGGAACAAAATCCCTAATTACATTAGACAGAGCACCTCAACATTACTCTTCAAGAACATTGACGAGTGGATGGGAAATAGAAAGTACACCCTGGGGATCACGTCTATGGCTCTGCTTGACAGAAGCGCAGCTAACTATTTTATGGGGTGGCGAAAGCAGACACTTATGGGCTAGGCTTATAAATGCCCTCTGGCAGATAGCCTAGTATCTACCTATAAACACTGTGATCCTCATCTCCCCATTCTGGCCTTGCCAAGTCTAGTTTTCCTCCCTTTGGTCTCGCCTAGTAGTTCCACCATGGGCCTTGGATCCAGTTCTGGATCTTATTTCTTATCACTCGGGGATTCCTCACCCAGACCTGGACAGTCTGAAACTTACCGCTTGACTGCTCCAGTTCCCCTGATCATTAGGACTCCCGGTTTATCACCCGCTGTTAAATAATTTTGGTGGCGTCTCACAAATCTTCCACCAGAAGGTTATACTGTAGCAAGTGGAAATGGTTCTCTGTAAGGGCTTTGCAGTGGGCATTGGACCCCTTTACTGCTCCTGTGTCTGCAGTATTAGAGTTTTTGGCGGGGATTTTTCAGCAACGTGACAGTTCCTCCACTGTCAAAGTCCAACTGACCGCACTTTCTAATTTTCACGTGGGGGAAAATGTCTTCATTAGCCTGTTCTAAACTTTGTAAGACTTTCCTTAAGGGTGCCTTTCTTTTAAAACCCCCGGTGCAGGATCCTACGCCTGCGTTAAGGGTACCTTTCTTTTAAGGCACCCAGTAAAGGATCCTATGTCTCCATGGGACCTTACTTTGTGCTTCAGGGTTTAGTCTCCCCTCCTTTCGAACCTGCAGTTTTGGCAGATTTGCAGTATCTTGGAAGACTGCCTTTTTGATCGCTATTACTTCTGCCAGGAGGGTGTCAGAAATTCAAGCATTATCCATCAGAGTTCCTTACATGATTTTCATAAGGACAGGGTTTTTCTGCGCACTAATCTGTCCTTTCTTCCCAAAGTAGCATCAGAAGCCAATATTAATCTGACTATCAATCTTCCTGTCTTTTTCCTAATTTACAGAATAGGGGTGAATATAAATTACATCTGCTGGATGTACACAGGCAATTGTGATTCTACTTGCACAGGGCGAAAGCTTTTTGTAATTCTGATCAGTTGTTTGTTTCTTACCAAAAATCCTTCTTAGGGAAGCCAATTTCTAAGGTGACAATTGCTCATTGGATTTCCCAATGCATTATTTGAGCAGATTCTATAAAGGGAATTTCCCCTCTGGGTCAGGTAAAAGCGCATTCCACCAGGTCTGTGGCCACTTCAGCGGCTTTTTCGTCCAAGGTATTGCTGGATGATATTTGTTCTGCAGCTACTTGGTCCTCATCTCATGCCTTCATCTCACATTACAAATTGGACATTGTATCCAGGAACAGGGCATCCTTTGGCTCCGTGGTGCTCCTGAACATCCTTCCACGAGGGCCACCCAGGTGTTAGTATCTGTAACCTCTGTCCTACAGGTTGAAGTACTCACCATAACAACCCATCTGAGTAGTTTTACTTCATTTGTCTTCAACCATCCCCCCTTCCTTTCCCCGACCTTGCCACTATTGTCCTGAACATGTATATGGAAGATGAACATTCCAGGACCGTCCCTTGTAATGTTTGGCTCAGAAAATTTTGGGCTGTTAGTAGTGGTAAGGTTTTATTGGGTTGGTGTATGTTTTATGTTGAGCAGCAAACTTGATCTGAAGGGAGGAAGGAGATGGGTATTATGAGACCATTCTTAAGGCATCAGGCTAGATATGCTGAGCCTGTCTGCTAAAATGTTGGACTGTCCTGGGATGTGCATTGCCACCAGAAAATGGCCGGTGGAGATTGCCCATTCCCACATGGCTTCATGACAAAGGGGGTAAGATCTGGTTCCTCCTTGTTTGTTGACATACCATACTACTGACATGTCTGTCTGAATCACAATCATCCCTAGAGGAAGATGGGCATGAAGGGCCTGCAACGCGAGAACCATCCTCATCTCCAGGACATTGATATGCAAACTGGTCTCAGATGGGGACTACGTGGTCACTGTGGTTTTGGGAAAGGACGAAAGAAAGGGACATCCCCTGACAAGGTCCGGGGAATGAATCCACCACCGAAGAGAGTCCCTGCATACTCGGGAGATACAGACCTTATGAGACAATTGTAGACTAGATAGGGAATAGAAATCTCTAAGATAGATGCAGAGACCCAAAAAAGCAACTCACTTACCCAAAAAACACTCAGAACTCAGACCAGGTTGCTAGCTCTTTCAGCGGCAAATGAGATCTGGAGGGAGGAAGGAGACTAGCATTATGGGTAAGGGGAAGAGCTTGGAGCTCAAATCATTTACGGATCTATAACCCACAGGTTGAAGACTAAATTAAGTCAATGACTTCAGATCATTGATTGTGGTAGTTCATAAGGAAGGAAAGAATCCTAATATACTGGCCTCATATAGACCGACATCCATCTTAACCATGACTAGAAATATTTTATGCAGATGGAGGTTAATAGGCTTGGGAAAATCTTACCAAAGATTATAAAACTAGGTCAGACAGGGTTTGTTACAGGCTGCAGGATGACAGGTTACCCGATTTGCAGTTTGTTAATGCAGGAAGCAAAAAGGGAGTGAGAAACTGACATTAGTAATCTTAGATGCAGAAAAAGCATGCAATACAGTTAAATAGAGTTATCTGGTTAGATAACAGAATAAAAGGGGGTCAACAGGGTGATGTGTAGAGAAGATGCGAATATATATAAAGAAGCCAGGGCAAGGGAAAAATAAGAGCAGGGCCCTCTAATGAAATTTGCATACAAAAGGGAATGAAGAAGGGTTATCCCTTATCGCTTTTACTACTTGCAATGTACTTGGAGCCCCTGACAGAAGCTACGAGTACAGAAGACATATGTGGATACAGACAGGGACTACAGGAAAACAAGTTATTATACGCCGATGATGTGCTGTTGACAATGACTAGAAGAAGAGAAGGATAAGGTAAAACAGATAATGCAGGAATGTGGAAAGATCTCAGGGTACAATGTAAACAAAGACAAAAGAAAACTACTTTAGGTTTGCAAAGCATATCAAAAGACTAGTCGATAGGATCTAACAAAAAAAAAAACAAACAAACAGAAAAGGAAAAAGGATGGGAAAAAGAATTAGGAGTGGATATTGAATGAAAGTAATAGAGCTAAACAATGGTACCAAGATATGTATAAAAGACTAGGAAATCCAGAATATTCTCATCGGGAATTTGGGATGCATGGTCAGGCTTAAAAAGGAATCGGTGGTCATTAGCTTAGCACATGATGATGAACCTACACTCCAGTGATAGTGGCAAAAATGGGCCTCAGATGTTCATTAGAGCAGCAGAAAAAAAAACAAAAAAAAAAACACAAGGGACCTGGTCCCAACATCGCCTGGGAAGGTGAAGAATGTGGTATGTTTAAGGAGGAAATTTAAAGTTTGATGAAAATTTTGGCCTGACGAAGTAGCAAAAAAGTTGTTTTTGTTGGGGTTTGAGAGAGGGACACCAGAGAGGATACTAAAAGAAAGAGGAAAGCTGGTGACTGCAGGTAAGAAGGGGGTGAGAAAAACGGAAACAATAGGAATGGCCAAAAAGAGAAGAGGTTAAGGAAAGGGTAATGGGTAATGGATGCGCAACAAAGAGTTAAAGCCTGCAAGGGTAAGAGAGAAAAAAAGGATGGTGAGGAATAAGTGGTCTGCAGGGGAATGAAGCTGGAAAGAATCCAGGAAGAATTAAAAATAGGGAACAGATGGCAGAGAGGGATAGGAAAATGGATAGTTGGTCTTCGTTGATTGAGAAAGGTTAACGGGAGAGTATGGAAGAGTATATTGTACACAGTTGTTTAAGCAGTACGGAAGTAATGGGGAGAACCATATGCATGCAAATAATTGAATGATCGTATCCAATGCTGTCTATTTTCATCCATTCAAACCTATGGGTTGCCAGAGCCAACCTTGGTGACGATCTCAAAGCTTATTGGAACTACAGCTCTGACTCCTCCAGTACCCATACTTCCCTAGGCTGTACCTCATATCCTAAGATATCCTTTGCCAGTCGAATGCTTCAAACATGTGGACAGCTCTCAGCGATTCAGGTAGGATTTCTGTATAGCTAGTTTCCTCTCCTACCATGAGAGTTTTCCACTCACTACCTTTTCCTCTCATAGATATTTCTCTCTCTAGCTATAATTTGTCTTACTTTTAAAACAAAATTATTATAGCTTGGTAGTTTGTTTAGGAAGAGTTTAAGCCCTCCTTTGCTATTTTTTCTAGATGTAGTGTAAATGTTACACATATCGTGTTTATTACAATACTGTTTATTTGTGGATATTAGAAATGCTAGCACACACTAAACAGCATCAAGATTGCTAGTGTTTCAAATATGTAAGAATCATCAGGATTCAAAAAATGCTAGGAGTGTGGGCACAAATTATCTCCTCAAGATCCACACTTCAAATGTGTCTACTGTCTTGGTGCCATTTGCCTAGACACAGAATGTCAATCAAGCTCTGCCTTCAGTGCTAGATTCCTCCAGACCAGAAGAGATGGATTAATATTAAAGGGATCCTTTCCGACACAGACGGGGGTTACCACTTCACCTTCCTCCCTTTGAAGGAAAAAAAAAGTTGAACGCTCAGGAAAAAGAAAAAGGAGAAAAAATGGAAAGGAGCAAGTCTCTTTCAGAATCAGCTAAGAGGTCCCTGGAACTGACATCGTTCAGTCCCGATCACAAGTTACGCAGAAGATCAGATCAGACTGCCCCTCAGGACCAAAGATCTCCTCAGAGTCCGTGAGCTGCAGACTCCATTCACCCATCCTTCAAGAAAAATAAGATATTCTCAACCTTCTTCAGCAGAACTGACCACTCAAGCGACTACAAGCCTTACAGAATTTGATGTCAGCAGGATGATGAGGAAATCTCTGAGTATGCGGATGCAGCTTGGGGTTATCCTGGCACCTTCCCCTGGGAAGATACAGAGTACTGGCCATCTCATCTCTCCTATACAAGAGTCCGCACCAAACCAACCTTTGGCTTTGGTTTTACCAGAAATTATAAGAACTGTAGCCGTTTAGTTGGCATCAGAGCTTCTTGCATTTTTGAAACAGACTGTATCACAGTCTCTCTCTCTCTCTCTCGACTCCAATATCACTGGATAGAGATGAGACTCTGAGCCAAAACTTCAGAGCTGAGCTCCAAGGGAGTGAGTAGATGAGATTCTTACAGCAGTCTCTTCCCCTTGTGGCTTCGGTCCTAGATAGCTGAGATCGGAGATCCACTTTGGGGCCAGAGCTCCAATGAGCCAAGGTTTTTCCTCTTCAGAGTAGATGGAATCTTCAGCTGCAAAAGTGGGTTCGGCTTTTGAAGTGCTTGAAAAGGCTTTGGCAACTTGCAAAGATAAGGTAGCTTCAACTAGTTTGGTTCCACTCAAACCTCATCTGCATCCTACTTCCTCCTCTTCATCCAGTTGTACAGGGACAGTCAGCACCCAGGGTTTCTGTGGAAGTCTGCTTCATCAGCTACCTGTCCAATTCTGCCCCTTCTATGGCACCCCCAGAAGGTGTTCCCAGAAAACAGACGGACTTGACTAAAGGTATCACCAAGTCACTCTCAGGGGTGCTTCCTGTGAAAGTTCAAAAAAACAGTGGACTCCCAACTCTCCACCCTGCAATATTCCTCCAATTTGGCCATGCGTCTGCTCTCTAATGCAGCTGATGGTACAGCCTGAGCAGTAGGCATTGGCATAACCAGAAGTAGCCATGCCTCGATGTGGCTTTCTGACTTTGCAGAAGGCTTTAAGTCATCCTTTGTTAATGCCCTTTTTGATGGCTCCACATTGTTCAAGTCAGAGATACCATCTTGCAGAGTCCTGGTGAGTATCAGACTGTCTCGGGAGTACACTTCGCCACCCCGCAAAAGACTTTGTCTAGGA
Source organism: Protopterus annectens (assembly GCF_019279795.1). Classification (NCBI taxonomy): domain Eukaryota; kingdom Metazoa; phylum Chordata; order Ceratodontiformes; family Protopteridae; genus Protopterus; species Protopterus annectens. Next base: position 1,140,995,097 of record NC_056737.1, read on the forward strand.
AGCAGAAGTCAGGGAAGATGCGGTTCTGCAAATCTCAGAGTACCTTCCAGACTCCTAAGGTGACAGACTCCAGTGGCAGAGGCGGAGGCATTATTAACAGATGATAACCAAGAAGCTGAGGCAGACTATACAGTCAAGGTTTTTGTGGGGTTTTCCCAGAAAAATCTTTTCAGTGCTCCTAAATGGCTGCCAGCCTGCTGCACTTGGAGGCATCTTCCTTTGCACCCTGAAGCCTGTCACATGATGACATCAGATTCATGGGTGCTAAGAATAATAGCCAAAGGCTATTCAATTCCATTTTCCTTTCCACCACAGAAAAAGAAGTCCTCAATGTTCCATCCAGTCAGTGAGACTTAGCAGTCATAGAAATTTGAAAGCTGCTACAAAAAGTAATCCAAACAGTCCCCCATGACCAGTTGGAATCCAGAGTCTATTCAAGGTTCTTTTCAGTACCAAAGACTACCGTGGACCTCAGTCACCTGCATGACCCCCCCCCATCTGAGGAAGAAAGGTTAGTAGCAGGGCACAGAAATGGGACACAATTGGCTTCTGCACTTCAGGAGACCCATGTACCCAAATGTGTGTGTGTTTTTTTTTTTTTTTAAATTGCCCCTTAGCTGAGGAGCGGCGGGCAAACATTTGAGTTTCAGACTTTATACCCTTCAAAAAATGCATGCTAACACAAACTATTTTATTTACTGTTATTTACATTTGCTTATCAGGAGAGTCTGAATGGAAAAAACATTCTCATTTTCAGCAGAGAACAGCTCAACAATAAACAAGATTATATATATATATATATATATATATACACACACACACACACACACACACACACACACACACACACACATATATATATACACACACATACACACACTATACACATACATCGTTTCATACAGTAAAAAAGTACATGAAAATAGAACATTATTAGTTGGAGAATAATTTCCAATAGACATAGTTATGAAGTTTTCATTTCTGAAACAGATAAAAACATAAAATGACAGAAATTCACACTGATATTAATGACAATTACATAAATGGATATATTTTTAAAATACAGTTTATAATCACATAGTGTGCAATATTTCAGTCAGTTGTAGTACATATCTTTCTTTCACTTAAGACATCTTAATTAGGATTGGAAGATATGCTAAGAAATATGTGCAAGTTGCACTGGGAAAGGAGATGTAGAGAGAAGGGTTACAGCACGTGAACCCATAGAAGCAGTGTGTGTGGGGGAGATGATAGGGAGAGCAGCGGCCAAGATAGCAGTCGGTTAAGAGAAGGAAAGAAAAAACAGTGCAGTTTGGCAGACAAAAAACTAGTTGGAGGAAGTTCAGCAGGAGAGGAAAGGGAGAGGAGAGGGGTTAATGAAGCCTGAATGAATAAGCGAGAGGTGGTTAGTCTGAGGATGTGGCAGGAACAGTCAGGAGTTGATTAGGTTATACTTGAGTAGCATTTTGAAGTATGAAGGGCTTCCTGTTTGATTTGTACTGTTACGGAGTTCCATAGTTTGGCAACAGAGTACAGGGAATCTCAGAGTGTGTCTTGAGATTCAGTGGTAAAGACTAGGAATGTCATTACATTGTAGGTTCCTAGTCAGTATATATGACAGATTTTAGGGCTGGTTAGCTGTCCAGTTTGTATGGGCACTCAGAAGATGAGTGAAGTTGAGACGAAGAGAGAGATGAAGCCAAATTTAATTGTTTAAGCGCCAAGCAAAGGTAAGAATACAAAGGATGGTTAGCAGCAAAGCTTGCAACTTAGTTGTAAAGAAGCTAAAAGGTTAGTTTTTTGGGTTGTGTTTAGGCTTGTGAAAACTGGGGAGGCATAGAGCAGTACTGGGAGGAGGTATGCTGTTGCTATTGATTTTCTAGTGTTTTGAGATATGGTGTTGCTCTGTAAAGCAAGCCAACTTTCTGTTGAGTTTTTTTTAATTGCGAGTACAATATGTTGGTCATACTTGAGGGCATTGTCCATTTTTGGAGGAAAAAGGAGATTATGGTTTTGTAACCAGATTTCTATGACTGCAAAGGATTCTTGGGTATTTCTGAATAGTGCATATATATTCTGGTGATGAACGTACTAAGGTGGAGTGGTCAGCGTACTGCACTAATTTTGCCCGTTTGGTGGATGCAGAGTTTGTTGTTAAGTAGATTAAACAGAGAACCAAGAATTGAACTTGTAAACTCACTTAGACTGGAAGGAAGGTTCAGTAGTCTTGTTCCCATACAGCTTGCTGTTGGTCGGATAAATAGATCTGAAACCAAGTTAGAGCTGATCGGGACAGAGAATTCCTTCAGTAGCATTTGATGTGAAAATGTGTCAAATGCCTGAGTGAGGTCTAGGAAGATGGAAGAGTCTAAATTACCTTTGTTTTTTTTTTTTTTCATTTAGGATGTTAGTAAAGTGTAGTCGAGTTGCTATTGCTATATGTTGTGGTCTGAAAACATGGTTAGTATCTGTTAAAAGGTTATGAATCAGAAGATACTGAAAGCGCTGTGAGTGTATTTTAAATAGTGGGGGATAGGATTGCTACTGGACGACAGTTTGAGAGGTCAGTGGATATTACACCTCTCAACCATACCAAATTCTCTGAATTTCCCGGTTTTGAGGCTAAAATAATGGGGTGCCACGAATTCCTGAGTGGGCCCTTGAAATCATGATTTTTTTTTTCTTTATTGACTATTTTCAGTTAATGCTGACGTTGTGTTTGGGCATGTGTGATGATTGTCAGCATCAAGAGACAGTGCCTGACAGCATATAGAGATAGCACTCATTACACCTCACTTTAAGGTAGGTTTTTTAAAGCACAGTAAGTCACCTTCGTAAATTGTGACACTTGGGAAAGTTACCAGAAGCCATATCCATCCAGCCACAACCCCCCTTTCCCCATTTTTGCACACGGGGTCAGGGTGCTGCTTGCACATTGACAATCACCTAGAGCCAAGGTTTACACCGCCGGGTGGCTAGCCCTGCCTTGGTGGTTTTTCCACACTGCACACACATTCACACCAATGGCCAACTTAGTGTACAACTCTCTTTCCAATCCACCTACTGTATATGTCTTTGGAATGGAGGAGGAAATTGGAACACCCACACGAACACAGGGAGGACATGCAGATTCCAAACAGAAGGCTCCCCTGTCAAGAACAGAACCAGGGAATCATTTACTGTAAAGTGACAACACTATCTACCATGCCACTGTGCTGCCTCGTTTGATGGAAGCCATATACTAAATCAAAAATATAAACATCCATCATAGATATTAGTAGCTTAATGCATATGATAATCTTGCTGTGAGCTGTCTTCTGCTCAGAACGTAACCAGTCCTCATCAAAAAGCAATGTGTACTTTTCTTCAATGGCATAAAAACTCTTGTCAAAATAAATACACCAAGGAATTACATACTCTGCCTACAGTATTGGTGAAAAGAGTCACCAGCTAAGTTGTGGGCCTTTACGGGTTTGGCCATAAGTTTACAGGAGGAACGAAGAGAGGTGAGATTGTTATAATGGAGTAGTAGTTGTGAAAGTATAGGGGTGTTACTAGGTTGGTACAGTAGTTTGTGGGCAATTGTAAGTTGTGAAATATTAAGATAGTTTTGTAGTTCCAGCCAGCCTAACTGTTTCAAATTGAGGCAGTGATGTGTTCTAAAAGGGTTACTAGTGGCGAAGCGGGCAATGTTATTATAGCAAGTTGCTAGTTTGTTTAGGTTAGTTTTTTTAAGGTTGGTGAAGATAGGAGAGGCATAGAAGAGAGTTGATATAAGATGGGTGTGAGCAATAGTAGCTCTAGTTGATTGGGTAAGAAAAGGTTTTATACGGTATAGTGATCCAATTTTTTGTTAACAGTTTTGATAGTGTTGTTGATGTGTTGGTCAAAAGAGAGATTGTTATCAATGGTAATACCAAGTAGTTTTGTTGTAGAGTCAGGAGAGATGATAGTTTTGTTGTTTGAGTAGATAGAAGTTAAGTGGAGAGGTACAGTGGTGGGGGTGAAGAGGAGAAGTTTGGTTTTGGCATTGAGAAGTAGATACCGTCTAGTAAACCATGTTTCTACCGTGTTGAATGTATTTTGAGTTAGAGTGGTTAGATCAGAGGAGGTGGATGCTGAACAAATGATAGTAGAGTCGTCTGCATATTGAATGCAGGTAGCTTGAGGAATTACAGTGTCGAGATCATTAATATAGAGGAGAACAGGAGAGGGCCAAGGATAGAGCCTTGAGGGACACCAATTGCAATGGGAAGTAAGGAGGAGATATGGTTTTCCCAAAGAACGGCTTGTTGTCTGTTACTGAGGTATGATGTAAAACCAGTTAATGGCAAGGCTGTCAAATGAGAGGGAGTTTAGAATGCTAATTAGAGAAGAGTGGTTGACCATGTCAAAAGCTTTAGAGAGGTCAATGAATAGGGCAGAAGAGAGTAGGTTCTTGTTGCGATTGCTGTTAATGGTATCTGCAAAGGAAAGGAGGGCAGTGGTAGTACTATGGTGGGGTCTAAAGCCATGCTGACAGTGAGCTAAAATATTGTGAGTAGATAGGTACTGTACCAGTTGCTGATGTATACATTTCTCCATAATTTTTGCTAATGGAGAGAGAAGAGCAATGGGTCTAAAGTTTGAATAATCAATAGAGTTACCACCTTTATGTAGTGGGATAATATGAGAAATTTTCCAGATATGAGGGATGGTTCCTTCTTGGATGGTTCTATTTATGAGTAAAGAAATTGGGTAAGCAATTTCTTTGGCTGCTTTCTGTAAGAATAGGGGAGGGAGCTTGTCAGCAGAGGGAGTACACGGTTTGAGTTTGAGAAGTAGTTTGAAGATGGTAGAAGTAGAGATGGGTTGTAAAGAGAAGCTACAGTTAGAGTTTAAGTGATTGTTAGGAGGATAAAAGTTATTAGTATTTAATTGTCTAGCGAGAGATTGAATAGTATCAGAGAAGAATGAGTTAAAAGTATTTGCAGTTTGAAGAGGGGTGTCAGGGTTGGCATTTAGTGGGGAGGGAGTTTTAGCAGTACCAGGAGTAAGGAGTCTATTAATAGAAGACCAGAATTGTTTTGGTTTATTTCGGTTAGTTTCTTGTAGGTTGCAGTAGAACTTTCTTTTTTCTGTGAGGATGGCTTTTTTGGTAAGATTTCTAAGTTGGCGAAAGTGATGAAAGTCAGAGCTGATTCTATGGGACCTCCATTTGTTCCAGAGCTTGTTTTTGGAGAGTATTAGTTTTCTAGTTTCATTAGAGAGCCAAGGGGCTGTATAAGATTTCATTCTAATAGTGCGTTCGGGGGCATGATTGTCTAGAATAGAAAGGAAAGTAGAATTAAAGAATAATACTGCTTCATTAAGTGGAAGAGTTTTTAAAGGGTTCCAGTTGCAAGTTCTGAGTTCGTTCTGAAAAAGGTCGGTTTTGAAGTGTTTAGTGGAGCGTATTTTTCTTATATTAAGGGGGGGAAGATAATCAGACTTTTCTCTTGCAATGTATGTTAAACAGTGATCACTGAGGTCATCAGGCAGGGTCCCAACATTATAAGTGATATTAAGTTTGTTTATAAGAATCCAGTCTAATATAGTCTGTTTTCTGTTTAACTTATTTACTCTTGTTGTGGATGTAATGGTTTGGGTGAAACCATTTAGGTTAATGTGGAGATGGGATTATCGTTATTAATAGCATTCCAGTCAATATTTAAGTCACCAAGAATGATGGTTTCTTGGGGTAGTAGTTGGAAACCCAATTGAGAAAGTCTTCTACAACTGGTATGTTGTTTCCTGGAGGTATGTAAATACAGATGATGTAAAGGGCTTTTTTGGCATTAAGTTGAAGTTTTGATATGATGGCTTCCACTTTACTATCTTGGGTTGGATAGGCTGGTAGGGTAGAGATATTAAGATGGTTCTTAAACAGTATTGCTACACCACCACCCTTTCGTTTGTTACGGTCAAGCCTGTGTATATTATAGCCTTGTGGTATAATTTCAGTATCTTTAGTGGCTGGCTTTAGCCAGGTTTCAGAGAGACAGAGAATGTCAAAGCTGTGTATATCTAGGAGGGTGTGAAGGTAGGGTACTTTGTTATTTACACTGCGTATGTTAAGGTGTCCTATGAGGAGGGTAGTATTGGGGCCATGTTTGGGTGTTTGTGTAGAAGGATGTATGGGGCCAGGGTTAGGATGGATGTCACCGTCTTGTAAGGTAGGATTGATAGGTTTAGATGAGATTTTGATAATAAGAAGGGTTAGAGGTCTCACTTTTTTGTTAGAGTGTAGAGTGTAGGAGAGATGGGAGTACCTGTGGTATTTGGGTAGGAGGTATCTTGGGGTAGTATTGGTATTGGAGAAAGAATTCAGAGAAGTATAGAAGGAAGAAGTGTGTGGCTGTGAGTTTGTTTGTTGAAGGAGAATTGGATACTCGAAAAAGTAAGGAGGTAGGTTGAGTAAAGAGTAGTTAAGAGTAGAATCAAGAGTAAAAATAGTGTGGATATATTAATAGTCATGTTAGAGAGTAAGTAAGTGAGAGTAGGTTGTAGGGAAAAAGTTGCAGATTAGGGAAGTCTAGAGGAAGTGTGGGTGTGTGATGTAAAGAAGGGATATAAAGAAGTGAGACAGGAGGTATGGTAGTGGTATGAAATGTGAGGTAGGGAGAGGGGTGAAATGAGTGTGGAAATATAGAAAGAGAGGTAATAGTGGTAGAAGAGAGTAGGTGAGAGTAGTGTAAGGAGGGCTCATATGTAAAATAGAAAATGAGGGAGGAGGATATGGAGAGTGTGGAGGGGAGGGGATTAGTGTGGTGGTATTGACAAAAGGATTGGTTGGTAAGTATAGGGGAGGGACTAGAGAAGTATAAGGGTAGGACCCCGGGGGGTGGGTGGGAATTGGGGGTAGGGAGGGGAGCGGAGTGAGCCCGCAGGGCGAACGGAGCGGGATACACAAAGAAGAAGGAAAAAGTATCAGAGAAAGCTAGGTAAGTCAGGGTAAGAGAAGGTAACCTGGGAGGAGAGGAAAACTTGACTTCAGATCATTGATTGTGGTAGTTCATAAGGAAGGAAAGAATCCCAATATACTGGCCTCATACAGACAGACATCCATCTTAAACCATGACTAGAAATATTTTATGCAGATACCGGTCAATAGGCTTGGGAAAATCTTACCAAAGATTATAAAACTAGGTCAGACAGGGTTTGTTACAGGCTGCAGGATGACAGGTAACCTGATTTGCAGTTTGTTAATGCAGGAAGCAAAAAGGGAGTGAGAAACTGACATTAGTAATCTTAGATGCAGAAAAAGCATGCAATACGGTTAAATAGAGTTATCTGGTTAGATAACAGAATAAAAGGGAGTCACCAGGGTGATGTGTAGAGATGATGCGAATATATATAAAGAAGCCAGGGCAAGGGAAAAATAAGAGCAGGGCTCTCTAATGAAATTTGCATACAAAAGGGAATGAAGAAGGGTTATCCCTTATCGTTCTTACTACTTGCAATGTACTTGGAGCCCCTGACAGAAGCTACGAGTACAGAAGACATATGTGGATACAGACAGGGACTACAGGAAAACAAGTTATTATACGCCGATGATGTGCTGTTGACAGTGACTAGAAGAAAAGGATAAGGTAAAACAGATAATGCAGGAATGTGGAAAGATCTCAGGGTACAATGTAAACAAAGACAAAAGAAAACTACTTTAGGTTTGCAAAGCATATCAAAAGACTAGTCGATAGGATCTAACAAAAAAACAAACAGAAAAGGATGGGAAAAAGAATTAGGAGTGGATATTGAATGAAAGTAATAGAGCTAAACAATGGTACCAAGATATGTATAAAAGACTAGGAAATCCAGAATATTCTCATCGGGAATTTGGGATGCATAGCCAGGCTTAAAAAGGAATCGGTGGTCATTAGCTTAGGACATGATGATGAACCTACACTCCAGTGATAGTGGCAAAAATGGGCCTCAGACTTTCATTAGAGCAGCAGGAAAAAAAAAACAAAAAAACACAAGGGACCTGGTCTCAACATCGCCTGGGAAGGTGAAGAATGTGGTATGTTTAGGGAGGAAATTTAAAGTTTGATGAAAATTTTGGCCTGACGAAGTAGCAAAAAACTTGTTTTTGTTGGGGTTTGAGAGAGGGACACCAGAGAGGATACTAAAAGAAAGAGGAAAGCTGGTGACTGCAGGTAAGAAGGGGGTGAGAAAAACGGAAACAATAGGAATGGCCAAAAAGAGAAGAGGTTAAGGAAAGAGTAATGGGTAATGGATGCGCAACAAAGAGTTAAAGCCTGCAAGGGTAAGAGAGAAAAAAAGGATGGTGAGGAATAAGTGGTCTGCAGGGGAATGAAGCTGGAAAGAATCCAGGAAGAATTAAAAATAGGGAACAGATGGCAGAGAGGGATAGGAAAATGGATAGCTGGTCTCCGTTGATTGAGAAAGGTTAACGGGAGAGTATGGAAGAGTATATTGTACACAGTTGTTTAAGAAGTACAGAAGTAATGGGGAGAACCATATGCATGCAAATAATTGAAAGATCGTATCCAATGCTGTCTATTTTCGTCCATTCAAACCTATGGGTTTGTCAGAGCCTACCTTGGTGCTGATCTCAAAGCTTATTGGAACTACAGCTCTGACTCCTCCAGTACCCATACTTCCCTAGGCTGTACCTCATATCCTAAGATATCTTTTGCCAGTCGAATGCTTCAAACATGTGGACAGCTCTCAGCGATTCAGGTAAGATTTCTGTATAGCTAGTTTCCTCTCCTACCAGGAGAGTTTTCCACTCACTACCTTTTCCTCTCATAGATATTTGTCTCTCTAGCTATAATTGGTCTTACTTTGGTAATTGGTAGTTTGTTTAGGAAGAGTTTAGGCCCTCCTTTGCTATTTTTTCTATATGTAGTGTAAATGTTACACATATCGTGTTTATTACAATACTGATTATTCGTGGATATTAGAAAAGCTAGCACACACTAAATAGCATCAAGATTGCTAGTGTTTCAAATATGTCAGAATCATCAGGATTCAAAAATGCTCAGAGTGTGGGCACAAATTATCTCCTCAAGATCCACACATCAAATGTGTATACTGTCTTGGTGCCATTTGCCTAGACAAATAATGTCAATCAAGCTCTGCCTTCAGTGCTAGATTCTTCCAGACCAGAAGAGATGGATTAATATTAAAGGGATCCTTTCTGACACAGACGGGGGTTACCCCTTCACCTTCCTCCCTTTGAAGGAAAAAAAAAAAAGAAAGTTGAACGCTCAGGAAAAAGAAAAAGGAGAAAAAAAGGAAAGGAGCAAGTGTCTTTCAGAATCAGCTAAGAGGTCCCTGGAACTGACATCGTTCAGTCCCGATCACAAGTTACGCAGAAGATCAGATCAGACTGCCCCTCAGGACCAAAGATATCCTCAGAGTCCATGAGCTGCAGACTCCAATCACCCATCCTTCAAGAAAAAAAAGATATTCTCAACCTTCTTCAGCAGAAGTGACCACTCAAGCGACTACAAGCCTTACAGAATTTGATGTCAGCGGGATGATGAGGAAATCTCTGAGTATGCGGATGCAGCTTGGGGTTATCCTGGCGCCTTCCCCTGGGAAGATACAGAGTACTGGCCATCTCATCTCTCCTATACAAGAGTCCGCACCAAACCAACCTTTGGCTTTGGTTTTACCAGAAATTATAAGAACTGTAGCCGTTTAGTTGGCATCAGAGCTTCTTGCATTTTTGAAACAGACTGTATCGCAGTCTCTCTCTCGACTCCAATATCACTGGATAGAGATGAGACTATGAGCCAAAACTTCAGAGCTGAGCTCCAAGGGAGTGAGTAGATGAGATTCTTACAGCAGTCTCTTCCCCTTGTGGCTTCGGTCCTAGATAGCTGAGATCGGAGATCCACTTTGGGGCCAGAGCTCCAACAAGCCAAGATTTTTCCTCTTCAGAGTAGATGGAATCTTCAGCTGCAAAAGTGGGTTCGGCTTTTGAAGTGCTTGAAAAGGCTTTGGCAACTTCCAAAGATAAGGTAGCTTCAACTAGTTTGGTTCCACTCAAACCTCATCTGCATCCTACTTCCTCACCTCTTCATCCAGTTGTACAGGGACAGTCAGCACCCAGGGTTTCTGTAGAAGTCTGCTTCATCAGCTACCTGTCCAATTCTGCCCCTTCTATGGCACTCCCAGAAGGTGTTCCCAGAAAACAGACGGACTTGACTAAAGGTATCACCAAGTCACTCTCAGGGGTGTTTCCTGTGAAAGTTCAAAAAAACAGTGGACTCCCAACTCTCCACCCTGCAATATTCCTCCAATTTGGCCATGCGTCTGCTCTCTAATGCAGCTGATGGTACAGCCTGAGCAGTAGGCATTGGCATTACTAGAAGTAGCCATGCCTCGATGTGGCTTTCTGACTTTGCAGAAGGCTTTAAGTCATCCTTTGTTAATGCCCTTTTTGATGGCTCCACATTGTTCAAGTCAGAGATACCATCTTGCAGAGTCCTGGTGAGTATCAGACTGTCTCGGGAGTACACTTCGCCACCCCGCAAAAGACTTGGTCTAGGAAGCAGAAGTCAGGGAAGATGCGGTTCTGCAAATCTCAGAGTACCTTCCAGACTCCTAAGGTGACAGACTCCAGTGGCAGAGGGGGAGGCATTATTAACAGATGATAGCCAAGAAGCTGAGGCAGACTATACAAGTCAAGGTTTTTGTGGGGTTTTCCCAGAAAAATCTTTTCAGTGCTCTTAAATGGCTGCCAGCCTGCTGCACCTGGAGGCATCTTCCTTTGCACCCTGAAGCCTGTCACATGATGACATCAGATTCATGGGTGCTAAGAATAATAGCCAAAGGCTATTCAATTCCATTTTCCTTTCCACCACAGAAAAAGAAGTCCTCAATGTTCCACCCAGTCAGTGAGACTTAGCAGTCATAGAAATTTAAAAGCTGATACAAAAAGTAATCCAAACAGTCCCCCATGACCAGTTGGAATCCAGAGTCTATTCAAGGTTCTTTTTAGTACCAAAGACTACCGTGGACCTCAGTCACCTGCATGACCCCCCCCCCCCATCTGAGGAAGAAAGGTTAGTAGCAGGGCACAGAAATGGGACACAATTGGCTTCTGCACTTCAGGAGTCCCATGTACCCAAATGTGTGTGAGTGTTTTTTTTTTTTAAATTGCCCCTTAGCTGAGGAGCGGCGGGCAAACATTTGAGTTTCAGACTTTATACCCTTCAGAAAATGCATGCTAACACAAACTATTTTATTTACTGTTACTTACATTTGCTTAATCAGGAGAGTCTGAATGGAAAAAACATTCTCATTTTCAGCGGAGAATAGCTCAACAATAAACAAGATTATATATATATATATATATATATATACACACACACACACACACACACACACATATATATATATATATATATATATATATACACATACACACACTATACACATACATCGTTTCATACAGTAAAAAAGTACATGAAAATAGAACATTATTAGTTGGAGAATAATTTCCAATAGACATAGTTATGAAGTTTTCATTTCTGAAACAGATAAAAACATAAAATGACAGAAATTCACACTGATATTAAATGACAATTACATAAATGGATATATTTTTAAAATACAGTTTATAATCACATAGTGTGCAATATTTCAGTCAGTTGTAGTACATATCTTTCTTTCACTTAAGACATCTTAATTAGGATTGGAAGATATGCTAAGAAATATGTGCAAGTTGCACTGGGAAAGGAGATTTAGAGAGAGAAGGGTTACAGCACGTGAACCCATAGAAGCAGTGTGTGTGGGGGAGATGATAGGGAGAGCAGCGGCTAAGATAGCAGTCGGTTAAGAGAAGGAAAGAAAAAACAGTGCAGTTTGGTAGACAAAAAACTAGTTGGAGGAAGTTCAGCAGGAGAGGAAAGGGAGAGGAGAGGGGTTAATGAAGCCTGAATGAATAAGCGAGAGGTGGTTAGTCTGAGGATGTGGCAGGAACAGTCAGGAGTTGATTAGGTTATACTTGAGTAGCATTTTGAAGTATGAAAGGCTTCCTGTTTGATTTGTACTGTTATGGAGTTCCATAGTTTGGCAACATAGAGTACAGGGAATCTCAGAGTGTGTCTTGAGATTCAGTGGTAAAGACTAGGAATGTCATTACATTGTAGGTTCCTAGTCAGTATATATGACAGATTTTAGGGCTGGTTAGCTGTCCAGTTTGTATGGGCATTCAGAAGATGAGTGAAGTTGAGACGAAGAGAGAGATGAAGCCAAATTTAATTGTTTAAGTGCCAAGCAAAGGTAAGAATACAAAGGATGGTTAGCAGCAAAGCTTGCAACTTAGTTGTAAAGAAGCTAAAAGTTTAGTTTTTTGGGTTGTGTTTAGGCTTGTGAAAACTGGGGAGGCATAGAGCAGTACTGGGAGGAGGTATGCTGTTGCTATTGATTTTCTAGTGTTGTTTTTGAGATATGGTGTTGCTCTGTAAAGCAAGCCAACTTTCTGTTGAGTTTTTTTTAATTGCGAGTACAATATGTTGGTCATACTTGAGGGCATTGTCCATTTTTGGAGGAAAAAGGAGATTATGGTTTTGTAACCAGATTTCTATGACTGCAAAGGATTCTTGGGTATTTCTGAATAGTGCATATATATTCTGGTGATGAACGTAATATATATTCTGGTGATGAACGTACTAAGGTGGAGTGGTCAGCGTACTGCACTAATTTTGCCCATTTGGTGGATGCAGAGTTTGTTGTTAAGTAGATTAAACAGAGAACCAAGAATTGAACTTGTAAACTCACTTAGACTGGAAGGAAGGTTCAGTAGTCTTGTTCCCATACAGCTTGCTGTTGGTCGGATAAATAGATCTGAAACCAAGTTAGAGCTGATCGGGACAGAGAATTCCTTCAGTAGCATTTGATGTGAAAATGTGTCAAATGCCTGAGTGAGGTCTAGGAAGATGGAAGAGTCTAAATTACCTTTGTTTTTTTTTTTTTCATTTAGGATGTTAGTAAAGTGTAGTCGAGTTGCTATTGCTATATGTTGTGGTCTGAAAACATGGTTAGTATCTGTTAAAAGTTTATGAATCAGAAGATACTGAAAGCGCTGTGAGTGTATAGACTTTTCGATTTTAAATAGTGGGGGATAGGATTGCTACTGGACGACAGTTTGAGAGGTCAGTGGATATTACACCTCTCAACCATACCAAATTCTCTGAATTTCCCAGTTTTGAGGCTAAAATAATGGGGTGCCACGAATTCCTGAGTGGTCCCTTGAAATCATGATTTTTTTTTTTCTTTATTGACTATTTTCAGTTAATGCTGACGTTGTGTTTGGGCATGTGTGATGATTGTCAGCATCAAGAGACAGTGCCTGACAGCATATAGAGATAGCACTCATTACACCTCACTTTAAGGTAGGTTTTTTAAAGCACAGTAAGTCACCTTCGTAAATTGTGACACTTGGGAAAGTTACCAGAAGCCATATCCATCCAGCCACAACCCCCCTGTCCCCATTTTTGCACACGGGGTCAGGGTGCCGCTTGCACATTGACAATCACCTAGAGCCAAGGTTTACACCGCCGGGTGGCTAGCCCTGCCTTGGTGGTTTTTCCACACTGCACACACATTCACACCAATGGCCAACTTAAGTGTACAACTCTCTTTCCAATCCACCTACTGTATATGTCTTTGGAATGGAGGAGGAAATTGGAACACCCACACGAACACAGGGAGGACATGCAGATTCCAAACAGAAGGCTCCCCTGTCAAGAACAGAACCAGGGAATCATTTACTGTAAAGTGACAACACTATCTACCATGCCACTGTGCTGCCTCGTTTGATGGAAGCCATATACTAAATCAAAAATATAAACATCCATCATAGATATTAGTAGCTTAATGCATATGATAATCTTGCTGTGAGCTGTCTTCTGCTCAGAACGTAACCAGTTCTCATCAAAAAGCAATATGTACTTTTCTTCAATGGCATAAAAACTCTTGTCAAAATAAATACACCAAGGAATTACATACATCAAAATAGTGCATAACATACTTCTGATAAAGGGACAATCCCACAGTTTGAAATTCGGGACCGAAATACTTGTTCTGAGACCTCCCACTTGTTCCGAGACCTCCCACTTGTTCCGAGACCTCCCACTTGTTCCGAGACCTCCCACTTGTTCCGAGACCTCCCACTTGTTCCACCCATTCTGCCTCTTATGAAGCCCTGTTTGCATCTCCTCTAGTAAACACAACGAACACTATTCAGTTCACATCCCACCTTTCAGTCCCAATCACTTAATGAGAAGCAAACAGGATACAAGGATTATTTTTCCTTGAGTTTAAGCAGAACTTCATCCCTTTAACTTATGTCAGACAAGTCCAAAGACTATGTCAAAACCATGTATTTTAATTGTGCAGCTGTCTTTTTTTTAAGTTATTCTGTTATTCTGCATATAACAGCCAGCAGTATAGCTAAGCATACAGCTGAAGGAGTGCATACCAAGTCTGAGATTGCAGTATCTCGGCATATTGCTCTTATTCCAGAGTACAGTAATCTCAGAATTAGTATGTCAGCTGTTCTCTAAAGCTCCATTGCAACAGTGAATTTTGGACTTCACTGATTGAAATAAATTGCTTGTCTGTGCATGGGGTGGAACGTAGAAATGTTTTACTTCAACTCTCATTCAAAAAAGAGCTAAAAATATAAAAGGGAATTGTAACTTCCCAGATGGCTCGCATGTGCATGTATGCTCCTGAAGATGCTTGCGGGTGTGCAGATATGCTTGTTCAGATGCTTGCTGGTGTGTGGATATGCATGCATACAAATGTGAGTGTACGGATGTCTGTGCATGCGAATATGCACGTGTACATGCGAGTGTGCTAATGTGCGTGTATGCTAGTGTGTGTGCAGTGTGTATATGCGTGTATGTGAGTGTGTATGTATATTGTTTCCTAGTGCAAGTTTCTTGTTTAAAATCAGTTTACAAAGGTGCTGCTGGAGATACTGGTGTGTGTGTGCGCGTGCGTGTGTGTGAGACCATAATTTTCACATTTTACATCTACTGGTTTTAAAATGTTTGAGCACAGGCATCTACAGGTTCTCAATGTTGTGGCACATACATCTCCATTGTGAAAACATAGCTAAACCACATCATTATGTAATCCCACCGATGGCGAGGACTTCTAATGTAAAACAGCACTTCTTCTTGCCACTGGTCCTACATACCCATTCTCCTTATATGACTGGAAACCACATCTTCGGCTCCAGTTTACTCCAGTGGTAATACAGCTGTGTTATAAACACCATTTTATGAGGACTGTAAGGTATCCTTTTAGGTAGACTTCCCTTTGGAGGTAAAGCAAATGCAAACTTGGCTGGTGTTTTATTTCAGGTAAGGAGATGCTATTATTCCTGCCCCATGATGCCATTATAAAGGGGGAGTGCTTCAGTCCTTAACTAGTCAAGTGCTATCAAACTGTTATATTTATAAATATATTAAAATGGTGACACTGTTTATTTTTCTGAGGATATATGTGCATGCGAGTGTGCAGATTTGAGAATATGGACACATACAGCACTGCATGCAAGTGTGCAGATATGAGTGTATGCATGGGAAAGGAAGAAGGGGTGCTGTGTATGTGTGCATGTGTGGAGAGGGAGAGGACGGCATTATAAAACTTTTTTTTTTCTAGCTTACATCACTTACTTGCCAAACAGTTTTGGACAGGATTAACATGACTATAAAAAAAATGCATGAACTATCTTGCACTGAATTAGGTCTAGCAGTTACTGCAGTGAATTAACATTTCAAACTGTTAATTACCTCCTTCCAGAAGAAGACAATGGAGGAGAAACACACATGCAGAAAAATAAACAGTGTTACCATCTGAATGTTCTCCTTTCAGCTTTTCCCGGTTAGGGGTCACCACAGCGGAACTCCGGTCCGGTAATGATTGGCAGTAGATTTTTACGGTGCCGAGGTGCCAGCTCGACGCCCAACCTTCAACGAAGGCACGTCCATTTACTCATGTCTTTCGAATGCCACTCGACCGCAGGCAGGACATGCAGACTCCACACAGAAGGCGCCCCAGTCGATAATCGAACGGGAGAACCTCTTGCTGTGAGGCGACAACGCTACCGCTGCACCACCGTGGCTTCAGAGTGTTACTATCTGAATATATTTACAAAAACAAATAGAATGCTGGACTATTAGCATAATAGGATCAGTGCACTTGACAGTTGATGAGAAAGTTAGTAGGCTTTGTTGCTGTGTCTGTGGATTCAGCACTAAATTACAGAGTCATTTTTGGACTTCAGTGAGCCATGTTAGTACACTTAGTGACTGCCAGTAATGGTGATTTTTTTTTTAACTGATTGCTGTTTGCTTGATCAGTACTAGCTTGTGAGTTGTTTGGCAGGTAGAGTGAATGGTTTTGAATATCTCTCCTGGTGGTGATGGCTGACTGTGCTGATAAGTATGTGGTGAATTTCTTTCTCGAGTCACTCATAGCACAGTAAGATAATTAAATTACGGACTGGGTGGGAGGAAAAAATGGTTCCTTACTTACTAATTTTAGTGATTAATTAGTTTTTTTCTTAGAAACTGAGTAAGCAGTTGAGTAGTTTACTGGTTAACTTCTCAGTATCCACTGTAGAGAGTTGCCTCTCAGTGAACTTGAATGATCAACCCTGATGAGCTGAAGTGATGGCAATGAAAAGGTTTACTTGCCCAGATGTTTTGTTATTGTGAAGTCAGGTATGTTAGTGCAAGAATACAGAGTGAAGCCCACTGAATGGAAGGTGGTGTGGAGAGCTTGTCCTACATGTCAATGTTTGCTGATTAACATCCATTCACTTAAGCTCATTATTTCAAATGTTGTTTTAAAGTGAGACTTCATAAACCAGACTCAGTTTTTCTTTGTAGCTGGGAAGTTACTGTGCAGAAAATGCATGTTGATGGTATCCCACAATTCCACCAGTGTGTGTGTGTGGGGTTACATAATTACGTATGTAAATTTTTTGTTAGTGAGCATCCCAAGTTTTGGCCAGTTGTAGCTACTTTTCATGGGCCTTTGTCCAGACTTCTATTGTTTCCAGGCTGAGAGGTACAGGATACGTCACCTTTATATAGTGGTGATAGGAACAATTTTTTCCATAGGGTTGGAATTAAATTTTCTTTAATGGAGCAGCTGATACAGTTAAAGATGGATTAAGCAACAATTTTTAGATAATTTGTTGGCGGGTTGGCAGCAGCTGTACTTGCTGGCTTGAGTTTTAATAGTTTCTTTTTTTTTATTGAAGAGGTAGGGGCAGGCTGAAATTTGAAGAGGTTTTTAGAGTTAGTAGATGTTTTTGGAATTGAGGGAGTGGGCTATGTATTAAGTAGGGAGAGGAAAGTGTTAAAGTGGGAGCTAAACTAATTGGCTATTCTGTCTAAGTTGATGGCTGAAGGTGTAGGGTAATCTAGGCAGCCTAGATGTAGCAGACTGTTTATAAATTTCCAAAATCCTGCTACTGTAGTAATCTAACCTTAGAATAATTCAGCAGCACCAGCCACCAGATCATGGACCTTTTTTTTTTTTTGCTCTTCAACTGAAGAGCTGGAGAGTCGGACTTCCAGTACAGGGATTAACCTCAGACTCTAAAAAAGCCAGATATGACTATGTGCTAGACTACGGTTAGGGGCAGGTGTGGATGGTATGATGGGGGTGGGGGGCTTCTGTGTACTACGGCAGTGAAGTCCCAGTTAGTTGGCCTCCATACTGAAACCTGGTCATAGCCCTTAAAATGTAAAAAGTCTGGCACTGACTGATGATGTTTTTGGAACCATCTCAACTTGCTTTAAATAGGTAACATCTCATCTTCAATTTATTCCCTTTCCTGGGTTTTATAACTCCGTGGCTCCCCTTACTTCTTTTTTAAATTACTTCCTTTCCATTCACCCAATACAAAATATCTCATTTCCACCTCCACATCAGCTGTTTTAATTAAGTTTCCACCAACTACGTATTCCTTTATTCTGTGATTTTATCAGGAGAATGACTAAACTTCTTTGGACTGAATGTAAAGCACCATGTACCTGATCCGTCTACTGAAATTCTAATACCCTTTTTTATCCTGTTTCTCATATCATCCATGATGCACAACTGACCTCAATTAAAGATACCTCTTCAGATCAGACCTCTTAAAAGTCCAGATTTTTGACTCATTTTTTTTGTTCCGTTTCTCATAAAATGCTAGATTTTCTGGCAAATCATTGAGGACTGAAATGTCTAAATGACATAAATTTGATTATCGGATTGCATATCCTCCAGAAAATGCACATTACAAAAGCTGCTACTGTAGCAAATTTCTAAGTTTATAACAGCAGTATTTATATAACGTCCATGACTTTGGGCCTTTGCCCCCTCATTATTTTGGCTTTGTCCGCATTTATTTTACTTAAGAGGTTGAGAACTAGGCTTCAGAACCTTTGCAAAGTCACTTATGAGGCTGAAACACATGACTCCAACAAAAAACTTTGCTTGCCTATTAAGAAAACACCAGTGTAAAAGCACACTGTACTTGTAGAATGTGCCCATAAAAGAACAACTGAAGCAGCCATGCTTTAAAATGAAAAAATCAAGTATTTTGACTTTCACCCGGAAATGCAGAAGCAAAACAGTGAGAGGTCAAAATGACTTGTATAGAAAAAGCAGAAACTGTCTAATGTTAATTCCCACCCCCAATTCTGCTGAAAGGAGCACAAGTGACAGGACTGCATTTTTTAATCCTTCAAAATGTTGACACATAGATGACAAAGCTAGCAGTTCAGTGCTTCTGATATATGTATATGGAATCTATATGGGTATATGGGTATATTTGGAACGTGCACCACCTCCAGATGCAGCATGTGATGTTCCTCTAATCCAAGACGAATAGCTTCCCAAAAGAGTACAAATTTGCCCTGATCAGGTTTGTTCAGGCAGAATGCCAGAAGGCAGAACTAAGCAGAATAAGCTGCAAAAAGAGATGGGTGTTCAGAGTCTTCAGGGGATCCCAAATGACCCTCAGAAACAGGGAATTACCCTAGGATTCCTTTCTAAGGAACATTAAAATTGTCTTAGACAATGAAGCCTACCCAATGACATAGAATAAATCCCCGACTGCAGGCCAGACGACCCATGTTTGGCTCTTGGTTTAAGTACTAAAGGAGCTGGAAAGGGACTATTTAAATTTTATTTTAGAACTATGGCAGCTACACTGCTAGTTTTTTAATGACTGAGGTAGTGTTTGCTGTGCACGTACTTGTTAGTTTGGAACACCTGCACCTATTTTCCCTGGGGGGGAGAAAGTACTAGTGCTGGTGTTCTAGGTATTTACTTAAGCCAGACACAGTAACAAGAAGTTTCCATACTGACTGTTGGCATCTTTATGTAGCTGCGTTTTGCACATCACTGTGCTCCACTTTACTGAGCTGCTTTGAGCTGTGCAGCATAGAACAGGGCACAGTGAACTCCATAGTCAAAAGTCACTGGGTTTGAAAACAGATTACAGCATCTGTGGTCCCTAAGCTATCTCCCTATATTTCAGCTGTGAACTCTACAGTGTTGTCAATTCTTTACCTTAGACTAGCCCAGGGCACTGCTCTACCTCTAGCTCCAAGATGAAAGCATTGCTGTATGAACCTGCACCCTCTTCCCCCTCTTACAGTACACCAACACTATTTGTTTACTGGGAAAGTCGAACTTGGAATTAAGTCAATTTTCAGCGGAGGCCCGGGGAGAAACACTCCAGACATATGTCTTTGAAGCATTGAGGGAAACCAGAGCACCCAGTGGAAACCCACATGAACATAGGGAGGACATGCAGACTTCGTACAGAATGTACCCCAGCCGAGAATCGAACCAGAAAACCTCTTGCTGTGAAGCGACAACGCTACCGCTGCACCATCCAACACCTTCTCTTTACCTACACTTAACAGCTAATGGCATGTTGATACACGTGGGTTCATGGTTAAAAAAATATATTGGTAACCCCTCTGCAAAACAAACTTAAATGTGCAAAAACGGTAGCCTATTAATACCTTCCTATTAGGCAGAATGTTGACATCTAAAACACAGTTTCAGGTTTGTCTCTCTTGTTAAAACTCAGCATAACGATGGGCCAACATTATATTACAAAAGTGGGGAAAGCACATAAATGATCTTTATGAAAGTTAAAAGGACAGAGTTTTACATACGGTGTTATATTTATGCTATGCTTAAGCTTGTTGCATATGACTAATTAGAAATTTTATGACTAAGCGCTTTCACCTCAACAGGCATCATCAGAGGCATGTGCTTTCATTCAAGCACACCTTAAATACTATACATCACTTCCTCTTTTCCAGTGCCTTCAGAAATGTAATCCTTGCCATACCTAAACATTTTCAATTCTGTTGATAATTTCACTTAGGTCAAGGAATACAGACTTTATGTTCCTTACAACTGATGTGATCAAATTATTTTTGGTCATACCCTATCAGGAAGGGCTGCAACTATATCATGGTAGTTTGATTAATGGGCAGTTGTTAAATGACAAAATAATTTTTTTGGTGAACTTAAAGGAAATCATAGTGTTTCGCTGTGCCTTGCGTACTAACATTTAATAAACCAGCGTTTTTGGCACGAAGCTAGTGTATGCCGGTCAAATTATTTTTTTGTTTTGTTTATTCACATTTTTTAGTTTTTAAAGTATTTTTGTTTAATTAAAATTTTGCTAGGCGCCTAACCTCTCATTCAAAGTACTGTAACTTATTTTGTAAACATTTTGTGTTCTCATCTTGAACGCTACAATGAAAGTACTGTCAGTTTTGTAATATGTATATAAACTGGAGCTTTTCTGCCCAGAATTCCAGTGAAGATAGGCTATTACCCAATTTGGACCATCTCAGCCAACAAACAAAGGTAAATAAAACAAATATGGTGAAACTGAAAAAGCTAGAATATCTCTGAAAGACAGCTGTAGCCAGAATCTGGAAAGAAGTACCAATACATTGATCTTATATGCGCTACTAATAGCAGTATGCCAGTGTAAATGGTTTCTATTACCTTATTTGTTTTATCTCAAAATCATATTAATGACCAGCTCTTTTTTCAATCAGGGCCTCTTTTTTCCACAATGTGCACCTGCTCTCCCCCTTTTAAAAGTGCAGTTGTGTAAACTTACCATAAATGTAGATATTGGAGTGTATTCATTGTTCCAGTCATCACACTTTGGTTATCCTGCCAGGGGTAGCCCTCAGTCGGCCTGAATAGCAGAGGCTTAGTATTTCTGCGTCGGTTGCTGTCGCTTCAGTACTGATGTCAGGTCATCAGGGGTATAAAAACAGGTAGCCAATGCCATTACATCTGTTTTTCTTGCCCCAAATGTCAGGGTCCCCCAAATAGGGAGCTAAGTTATGGTGGAAAAACACCACCAGTAAAAAGCAAATACTAACAGCCCTGCAAGGAGTGAGGAAGAGAGAGAGACAAGGGGCTGCAGGGAGGGTAACCAGGACTGCAACAGTGAATTCAGTTGAACATCTACATTTATGGTACGTGTACACAACTGTACTATGTTCTTCATGTTTCACTGTTGCAGTCATCACATTTGGGTTGATTCCCAAAGCTGAAGAATGGGTGGAGGCAGTCAAGAAGAGCTGAGGGGCTGGCTAGTATGCCCTGCAGGACTGCTGTTGCAAAGCCCGCCCTGGATTTGGAAAAGATAGGCAGGTGGCAATGCTTGGTAAAGGTATGAACAGAACTTCAAGTAGCAGCTCCCAGAATGCCCTGGTAGTGACTCCTCTGAGAAAGGCTGTAGAGGCTGAAGTTGCTCTAGTGGAATGTGTTCTGACCCCCCGAGGGGATGGGTTTCCCATGGTGTTTGTAGCAGAAATGGATACAGTGTGCTATACATTTGGAGATGGATTGTTTTGATATGGCCTTGCCCTCTGCTCCTAATGCAAAGCTGACTAGTAACTGGTCAGATTTCTTGAAGGGCTTAGTCCTATCAAGGTAGAATCTGAGCAGTCTGTGCACATCTAAAGAGTGCAGGATCTTTCCCCCCTTATTTTGAGGATTAGGGAAAAAGGTGGGCAAATGGACAGATTGGTTGAGAGCCACACTAGACACCACTTTAGGCATGAACGTTGGGTTAGTCCTGAGGGAGACCGTGTCAGCATGAAAAATGATGAAGGGTTCCACAGCCATAAGTGCTTCTGGCTCAGACACTCTTCTAACTGTAGTGATGGCCTGAAGCAAGGCAGTTTTCCAAGAGAGGAAATTTAACTCTGCTGACACTGCAGGCTCAAAGGGGGGTAGTGTGAGCTTTTCACAACACAAAGTTAGGGCCCCAAGCAGGGGTGGGGGCTCTTCTTGGTGGCCTTAATTTGTTAGCCCCTCTCAGGAACTGTTTGATGAGAGGGTGTGAGAAGAGAGGTGGCTCAGTGCTGTAATGTGCAGAGATGGCAGAGGCATTAATTTTAATACCTTTTCTAATTGTCAGCATACGATTTCCTTGACATCCAGTAACTGCTTGCTTAGGCTGGCCACTGGAGGAGAAGTCAAGGAATAAGCCAGGCTGCAAGGTTCAGGGTCTGCAACTGTGGATGCAAGAACTGTCCCTCCTGCTGAGTCAGGAGAGTAGGGATTTGGGGTAGGTGCCATGGATGCAATGTGACAGACTGCGCAGCAGTGGGTACCAGTGTTGGCATGGCCAGTCTGGGGCAATCAGGATTGCCCTTGGTCTTTCCTCCCTTATCTTGAGTAATACTCTTGTAAGAAGAGTTAGAGGGGGAAATACATAGAATGTGATGTTTGCTCACTTGAAGGATAGGGCATCCACTTTCCAGGCCTTGCTACGAGGTACCCTGGTGCAGAATTTGCTGAGCTGGTGGTTGTAGGGGGAGGCAAAGAGGTCCACCTTCGGTCTACCCCACTTCTGGGTCACAAGGCTGAAGGTGGTGTGGTTTAATTGCCACTCGTGTGGGTCTAGGAGATTTCTGCTTAAGTTGTCTGCCAGAGAGTTTTGGCTGCCTGGTAGAAAGTGAGCTTGCAGATGAATATGCATGGCTGAGGTCATGTTCCACAGGGTCATGGCTAGCCTGCAGAGCGGGTAAGAGTGGGTTAACCCATGCTTGTTTCTGTACCACATTCACTGTGGTGTTGTCGGTTTTGATTAGTAACGGCCCTGGTGAGAGAAGGGGTCTGAAAGCTGTCAGGGGGTGCTGAACAGCTAGCATCTCTTTTTGGTTGATGTGCAGATGAATTTGATTTGGGCTCCACTGGCCCTGAATGCACCTGCCGTCCAGATGTGCACCCCAAGCATAATATGATGCATCTGTGGTTAAGGTCTGGGCGGCGTGGGGTTGAGTAAAGGGAAGCCCCTTGTTGTGCTTGCATGCTGCTGCCCACCAAAGTAACTCTTTCCTTAGACAAGGTATCAGGTATGAGTTTCCAGGTCCTGAGAATGTTGGCACCAAAGACTTTGTAAGCACCGCTAAAGTTTCCTCATATGCAGTCTGACCCAGAGTAGCATCCTGCCCTCACCAAGAATGATACCACGGTATAGAGAAAAAATTATAGATTTCAACAATTAGCTAAGCTTCTGGTGTCATTCAAAGGGGATCCAGTATCTGTCAGCCTGGGATGACATGCTCGACAAGCCACGCTGTTATGCTAGAGACAGCTTGCACCTGTCACCCTTAAGCTTTCAAATACTGGCCAAGGCTCTTGCCACCCCCATAGTGCCTTTTTTAGGCAAGGCTCAACAGACAAACCCACCACCATAAATAGCATAAGTAACAAAAAACTGAGGGTAATGCTACTCAGTGCCAGAAGTCTAAACCTCAAAATGCACGCACTCGAAGCACTCCCCAGTAAGGATAAAATTGATATATGTGCAGTAACAGAAACCTGGTTTAAGGGTCCAGAAAGCCCCCCAGCACTACCAGGCCACAACTCATACCATACATTTCGGCCACAAAACCTGGAGTGAAATACAAAAGGCGGGGGAGTATCCATATTCTTCAAGGATACCCACACCTCCAGGTTAGTGGCACAGCACAATGCTTCAAAGATCATCCACATGCAACTAACAATGGGCAAAACTGATATTCAAATTATAGCTTGCTGGAGATCACCCAGCATGTCCCAGGACTCCCACTCCGCATTCCTGGAAACACTGGGAAACATAAAGGTCCTACCAAAAACCCTTATATTGGGTGATTTCAATTACCCAAACATTAACTGGGAGAACTACTCAAGTACAAACTCCCTTGCACAACATTTCCTAGAATTTATAAACTCAAACGCCCTGGATCAATTGGTCAATGCCTCCACCAGAGTTGACAACATATTGGACCTGGTCATCACAAACATGGGTGACCGGTGTTCCACACTGGAGGTCAACCCCTCGCTGGTTAGATCTGACCATAAACTAATCACTCTGGATTATCCACATTCCGCCACCACCCCCGGTCAAAGAAACCACCATGAAAAACTTTTCAAAAGCAAACTTCACGTTACTTAAGACTGAGGTGGGAAATTTCAAAGCCCCCATGGTAAAGGATAACACTGTCCAAGCTGCAAAATCCTTTACTAATGCACTCTACGGGCACCTACAACAATGCATGGATCATGCTATCCCAAACAAAACCAAGACTCACTCCTCCAAGAAAATGAAACCAGTTTGGTGGACCCCTGCCATAAACAAGCTATACAAAAGAAGGAGGAAACTAGTACAGAAAAGAGTAAAATCCCAAGAAAGGAAGACATCCCTGATTAGTATCAGCAAGAAACTATGTTCCCTCATAAAATCGTCCAAGGCTAGCTTCGAAAGAAAAATTGCCATGGACTCCAAAGATAACCACAAGGCATTCTTTAGCTATGTCAAGAATCTGAGTGGCAATTCTCAGATCTGTTCGGAGTTAGTGCAGAATGAAACAAAATACACTGAACTGACCGATATAGCAAACATCCTAGCAGAAAGGTTCAGTGCAAACTTCACCCCCCTCTCACCCCCAAAAGGGCCCATAACTATACCAGTAGAATGTAGTGCCCATGAAATCACAGACACTCAGGTTAAAACAGCCCTCTCCAAAGCCAAAAACACATCATCAATGGGACAGGACAGTGTCCCAGGTTGCATCCTACACAAGCTCAAAGGTGAACTAACCTCTCACCTAAACACACTGTTTAAACTCAGCCTCTCCACAGGCTATGTGCCCACAGAGTGGCGCACAACAATGGTTATTCCGCTCCACAAAGGTGGAGCCACAACGGACCTCGGGAACTATCGCCCTATAAGTCTGACTAGCTTGGTCTGCAAAGCTATGGAGCGCATCATCATGGATCTCATTAACAGAGACATTGGAAAGCTCCAAACACTGGACCCTACCCAGTTTGGCTTTAAGGGAAGATTATGCCTTCTAAACCTGGTAGACTTCTTTGAGACAGACTAAGGCTATAGACGAGGGAAAGGTGGTCCACACAGCCTACCTAGACCTCGCAAAGGCCTTCGACACCATTCCCCACTAAGATATTATAGACAAGCTCACCAGCCTGAACATAAACCCCTATATCACGAGATGGGTTGTCAACTGGCTCATGGACAGAAAGTACAGTTTTGTACCTACCATAAATGTAGATGTTCGAAGATCCACATTGCTGCAGTCCTTACATATGGGTAGTCCGCTGTCCTCGGTCGGCCCGAATACCAAAGTATTAGGCTGACGTCGGTCAAGGCGCTTAAAACTGACATCAGGACGTCAGGGTACAAAAGCGCATGACCGACGTCATTTCCTCAGTCTTTTCTTGCCCCAGATGTCAGAAGGCCCTAACAAGAAAGGCCAAAGCCAAAAACCAGCAAAACCTAACCAACCACCCGTGCACTAACCATATTTACAATATGTACAACACAAACCACACCACCACCTTCAACAACAGAGGGGAAGGAGGGAGGGTAATTGGACTGCAGCAATGTGGATCTTGAACATCTACATTTATGGTAGGTACAAAACTGTACTATGTTCTTCATCTCACATTGCTGCAGTCCTTACATATGGGTAGAATCCCAAAGCAGAGGTAAGGGAGGATGGCAAAACTATAAAGCATTAGGAGCTGCCAACATGCCTTGTAAAATTGCAGTTGCAAATCCAGCCCTAGATTTAGAGTAAAGTGGAAGGTGGTAATGCTTAGAGAAAGTATGCACTGAACTCCAAGTAGCTGCTTCCAAAATATCTTTAGTAGCCACCCCTAAAAAAGCTGTAGAAGTGGCAGTAGCCCTAGTGGAATGAGGCCTAATCCCAGCTGGAATCTCCTTACCATGATGGGAATAACAGAAAGCAATACAAAAACCAATCCACTTAGAAATAGTTTGTTTTGAAACAGGTTTGCCCTGAGAACCCAAAGCAAAAGAAACAAACAACTGCTGAGACTGCCTGAACCCTTTAGTTCTGCTCAAATAATATCGCAATAGTCTGTGTATATCCAAAGTGTGCAAAATCCTTTCCCCTTTATTTTGGGGGTTTGCATAAAAAGTAGGCAAATGAATAGTTTGGTTTAAAGCCACATTAGAAACCACTTTAGGCATAAAAGAAGGGTTAGTACGCAAAGACACCCTATCCTTGTGGAAAATTAAGAAAGGCTCAACTGCCATAAGGGCCTGTAATTCAGAAACCCTTCTCGCAGAGGTAATGGCCAACAAAAAAGCAGTCTTCCAAGATAAATATTTCAACTCTGCCGATGCTGCAGGCTCAAAAGGTTGTACAGTGAGTTTCTCCAACACAAAATTGAGATCCCAAGCAGGAGTAGGAGCTCTACGTGGGGTCTTATATTTTTGCCCCTCTAAGGAATTGCTTAAACAAAGGCTGAGAAAATAATGGTGGGTCACAGTCATAGTGAGCAGAAATTGCTGCAGCATGAACCTTTATAGAGGAGAAGGACAAACCTTTGTCCAATAACTCAGTAAGGTATTGAAGCAACACTTAAATTAGGTTTAGAAACATCAAAGTCCTTTGCTGTACTCCAAAATAAAAATCTCCTCCATTTATCTGCGTAAACTTTCCTTGTACTAGGCCTTCTGGCCTCCAAAATAACATTCAAAACTTGTTGTGGAAGCTGAGACCCTCCAGGGTTTAAAACAGAATATGCCAGGCTGTCAGATGTAGAGAATGAAGTTTGACATTGAGTAAATGACTGTTCTCCTGAGACAGCAGGTGAGGAATCAAGGCAAAGGCCATGGAGGCTCCTGTACCAGACTTCTCAGTAATGGGTACCAGTGCTGTCGAGGCCAATCTGGAGCTATTAAAATCATGTTTGGCTTGTCCTGTCTGACCTTCAGCAGTACCTTTGGGAGGAGAGGCAGAGGTGGAAAGGCATACACGTGAAGATTGCTCCAATTGAATGAGAGAGCATCCACTTTCCAAGCCGAGGGATGAAACCTTTTGTGCAAAACTTTGGCAGCTGGTAATTTAGTGGAGAAGCGAACAGATCTATGTCTGGAGTTCCCCATAACACTGTCAATCTCTGAAATACATGAGGATCCAATTTCCACTCGTGGGGATCCATAATTTGTCTGCTCAACACATCTGCTAAGGAGTTCTGTGCTCCTGGCAGAAACCTTGCCTGAAGATTTAGCTGTAAACTGAGAGCAGTCTCCCACAAAATCATTGCTTGTCTGCATAGAGGATAAGAATCGTTCCCCTTGCTTGTTGATGTACCACATGACAGTTGTGTTGTCTGTTTGAATCAACACCTGCCCTGGAAGAAGTAAATCCTTGAAAGCTATCAATGCAAATTGGACTGCTAACATCTCCTTCAAGTTGCTATGTAGATGTTGAAGTCTGGCAGGCCACGTGTCTTGTACCCATTTTCCATTTAGATGAGCTCCCCAAGCTTTGTCTGAGGCATCTGTCGTTAAAATCTGACTCGCCTCTGGCCGGGTCACAGAGAGTCCCTTGTTTAGGTGACATTCCTGAGCCCACCACAAAAATTCCTTTTGAATGCAAGGTATTATTTGAATGACAGTGTCCAAATCTTGGCAGTGCTGTGTCCATACATTCTTGAGATACCATTGTAGCTTCCTCATATGCAGTTTGGCATTGGGAAGTACCAGAATACAAGATGCCATGAACCCCAAGGCTTGAAGGACTGTCCTTGCAGTCAGCCTGGACTGATGAGACAACTGATGGAAGTAAAGAGAAAGATTCTTTTGTTTGTCCGGGGTCAAAAGGCCATCTGGGATGCTGTATTCAGTCTCACACCCAGAAAGCACATGTCCTGAGAGGGTACTAGACTGGACTTTATTTCGTTCACAGAATACCCCAGGCATCTTAACACTGCCATCACATACTGTAAATGATGAAGAAGTTCGGTCCTTTTCTTGGGCCAGTATCAGGCAATCGTCCAAATAAGGATAGATCTGTATTCCTCTTAGCCTGAAAAAGCTACCACTGGAGCCAGAACCTTCGTGAACACTCTGGGCAGTAGATAAGCCAAAGGGCAATACAGAGAACTGATAATGTGAAGTCCCAGCCCGAAAACGCAGATACTTCCTGCAACTGGGCCTGATAGGAACATGAAGGTAAGCCTCCTTGAGATCCAGAGTCACCATCCAGTGATCTTTGCCCAGCAGAGGTAAAAGCTGTTGTAGCGTTAACATTTTGAACTTGGGAATGTCCAGATATGTGTTGAGGATGGATAAATCCAAAATTGGTCTCCACGTGTTTCCTTTCTTTGGTACTAGAAACAGGCGAGAATAAAATCCTAGGCCCACTTCTGGCAGAGGGACAGGTTGTATGGCCCCTATTTGAAGTAGTAGAGAAATTTGTTTGCGAGCCTCTAGTCTTTGCTGAGGAGGAACGTCCGGCATGCCTTTGAAAGGAGGCAAGGTATGGAAATAAAACTTGTAACCCTGGTGTATGATATCCAATACCCATTTGTCTTGGGTAACCAACATCCAATTTTCCTTGAAGAGTGCTAACCTTCCTCCCAAAGGTGCTGCCAGGCAAGAAGGATCTGGCAGCTGAAAAAGTAGGTCATTGGGCCTGTTTACGAAAGGACTGGCCCCTGCCCTCACCCGAAGATTGTGCAGGGGAACTCCCTGTTCTAGGCCTGAAAGAACTCTGAGCTCTGCCCCTACCACGTCTAGATCTACCCCTAGACTGAGAATCATAAGAAGGATCGTCCACCCCTTAGCAGGCCAATTCCTACTAAACTTGGAGGCTGAACTTGCAAAAATCTTTAACAGTCTGCATAGACTTAGCCTTGTCTTCCATTTTCTTCAAGACTGACTCCACAGGTGAACCAAACAACACATCAGACTGCAAAGGAGCATCCAAAATCCTTGTCTTAACATGGTCAGAAAAATTCTGATCCTTCAATCAGGCGTGCCTGCGAAGAACTGAGCCAGTGGCAGCCACCCTAGACGAGGCCTGCACAGCATCAAAACCACACTGTAATGAATGCTTACCCACCTGTTCAGAGACATGCACCAAATCTTGCAATTCTTTACACTCAATGCCTTCCGCCAGAGCATCCACCTTAGACTTCAATTGAGAAAGAAGAAAGTTTTGATATTTCAACATATGAAACTGGCAATTCAAAGCCCTCATAGCTAAGGTAGAAGATGTATAGACCTTCTTTCCCCATCTATCCAAAGCTCTGGCTTCTTTATCTAGAGGAACCGGATTTTTTACAAGAGGCCTTGACACCCTTAGGTCCCTGACTAATAGTTTCTGGGTCCGCCCTAGGACTCTTATAAAGATATTTATGAGCCTCAGGCACCCTGTAATACCTATCCGGTTTAACAGGAGCAGGAGGCAGAGAATCAGGATTAAGTGAAGCCTCTACAAACACATCTTCCACAACATCCAGAACAGGGGGTATAGCCAAGGGCCTATGCTGGGGTAACAGCAAAAACTCCCTAAGCCTTTTCCTAGAATCAGAGAAGTCCTGACCTTCCCACTTAAAATGTTCCCTCATAGAATGAAGTGTCTCTGAAAAGAAAAATCCTCTGGAGGAGAAGCAGAAGGAGTGGAATCATCTGCATCAGAATCAGAATAAGGAGAGTACTCCTGCAAGTCTTCAGCCGAAGACTCTGAAACATCCGAAGCCTGCACAAAACTTCCCAACTCTGGCTCCACCCTAGGCCTCTTATCAGGAGGGGCATAGAACCTCTAATCAGAGTAATCAAATCTTCTGCCATTTTAAGCATGTGCTTCTTAGGCACAGACCCTGCTGAAGTAGGAGTGACACCAACAGAAGCTAAAACTGGCCTGCCTCTGGGAGAAGCCTTGGAAACAGAAGGAGAAGGCCTAACCACCCTAGGAAGGGAGGGAGTACAGTAACTTGAGAAGCCCCTTCAGCCTGACCTGCCTCCTGAGAGACCACCTCCTGCAAAATCAAAGTCTCCCCCTGAGACTCCAGAGAAGTCTCCGCCGGAACCACGGTTCCACTGAAACCTCTAAAGAACCGGCGTCCGAACGGACGACTCATCTTGTCTGGGTTTAACTGCTTTGTCTTTGCGCTTCTTGAGAAGCGGCCGGAGAATCCGACGGCATATTATAATTGCACCGCTTCCCAAAGACCAGCCTAGCACAATCTAACCTTCGCTAATAGTGCGTTTATTGAACCTAGCACAAAAGCGACACCCAACAACGTCGTGCTCAGGCCCCAAACAAGGAATACACAAAGAATGATAATCCCTATGCGGTATCTGTTTCCCACAAGAAATACAGTTATTCACTTTTTCTGACATCCGGTAAAACACTGAGGCAAGAAAAAAACAAAATAATCCCCAACGGGGTACTTAGCCAACTTGGATTCGGTCTGAAACTCCGAATTCGAAAAATTTCAGAACGCCGAATGGCACTTGCAACGCTGCTTCTGCATCGGACCATGCGGCAAAAAAGACTGAGGAAATTACGTCGGTCATGCGCTTTTGTACCCTGATGTCCTGATGTCAGTTTTAAGCGCCTTGACCGACGTCAGCCTAATACTTTGGTATTCGGGCCGACCGAGGACAGCGGACTACCCATATGTAAGGACTGCAGCAATGTGAGATGAAGAACATCCCACAAGGTAAGAGCTGCGGGAGCTAAGTCTGACTCTAAACCGGTTACAAGTGGCGTTCCCCTCAGTCCTAGGTCCCCTCCTGTTTGGCATATACTTCTCAGAGGTACAGGGAAGCACAGGACGACTATGGCTGACCAAGTTTGCAGACGACTGCAAACTAGGGGCTATAATTGACTCTCTGGTTGACACAGGCATCCTCCAAAATGGTCTCACAGACAGATACCTGGTGTCAAAACCATGGCCTCAAGCTAAATGCCAAAAAGTGCATAGCCATCTCCTTTGGAAAAAACAAAGTACCCACAAACTACCACATAGGTGGTAGCCCCCTAAATACGGAAGATGTAATAAGGGATCTGGGGACCCAAGTCAGCCCCATAAGCCTGACTAGCCTGGTCTGCAAGGCTATGGAGTGCATCATCGTGGAACTCATTAACAAAGACATTAGGAGCCTCCAAACACTTGACCCGATTAAGTTCTGCTTTGTTAAGGGCAGATCATGCCTACTAAACTTGGTTGACTTCGAGACAGTCACCAAGGCCACAGATGAGGGAAAGGTGGTTCACACAGCCTACCTTGACCTCGCCAAGGCTTTTGACACCATTCCCTATTTGGGAATTATAGAAAAACTCACCAGCCTGAACATAAACTCCTATGTCATGAGATGGGTTGCCAACTGGCTTACAGACAGAACTCACACGGTAAGAATAGCGGGCTCCAGGTCCGACTCTAAACCAGTCACAAGTGGTTTCCCACAAGGCTCGGTCCTGGGACCCCTACTGTTCGGCATATACTTCTCAGAAGTACAGGCAAACACAGGAGGACTATGGCTAACCACGTTAGCCGATGACTGCAAACTGGGAGTCATAACTGACTCAACGGCTGACATGGACATTCTCCAAAAGGGCCTTAGTGAGACGGACACGGTGTCAAAGTCATGGTCTCAAGCTAAATGCCAAAAAATGCATAGTCATCCCGTTTGGGAAAAACAAAACACCCGAGAATTACCACATAGGTGGCAGCCCCCTTAATACAGAAGGGGTAATAAGAGATCTGGGGACCCAGGTAGATAGTAATCTCTCCTTTGACAATCGTATTGCCAAAGTAGTTAGGAAATCCCTCTATGTAGCCCGTCTAATTACTAAAGGGTTCGCATCTAGAAATAAAGAGGTTATAGTGCCCCTCTACTCGTCACTCATGAGAACCATCATAGAGTACAATGCCCCATTTGGGATGCACCTCACAAGATGCTTCCAACGGCTATAAAGACCACAAAAGTACCTCACCAAAAGGATCACTGGCTTCAAACATATGTCCTATGCAGCCCGACTGGAAATCTCCGGCTGTACTCAGTGGCATATCGCTTACTCAGAGGTGATCTCTGCCTGACTTACATAGCCATGTCCAACTCAAAATTGATGGACATGCTTCACCTAAAGAAATCCAAGTCACTACAAGCCACTTGCTCTAGTGAGCTAAACCTCACCACAACAATAAATAGAACATGCTGGAAGGATAGATTCCTGTCACAGAGACTCCCCATGCTTTGGAACAAAATTCCTAACTACATTAGGCAGAGCCCCTCACTAACACTCCAAGAGAAACCTTGACGAGTGGATAGGTAACAGAAAATACACCTCTGGGATCACTTCACTGGCTCTTCTTGACAGAGGCTCAGTTAATTAATCAATGGTGCGGCGAAAGCTGACACTCTGGCTAGGCTTATAAATACCCGCAGGCAGATAGCCTTGTACCTACCTATGAAACTATGATAGCTGGGTTCTGGGGGCCATTTGACCGAAGTAGCCTGTCACATAGGCTTGTTTTGCTGGAGTAAGGAATGCCATCTGGGATGCTGTGTCCAAGCTTGCTCCCAGGAATACAATTTTTTGACTGGGGACTAGTTTGGATTTCTTTTCATTGAAAGTGTACCCCAGGGAGGTTAGAAGGTCCTTTACAAATGTCAGGTGCTGCAACAGCTTTTCCTGACTGTCTGCCTGAATTAGGCAATCATCCAAGTAGGGGTAAAACTGAATACTTCCCTGTCTGCAATAGGCAATGGCTGGAGCCAGGCATTTTGTGAAAACTCTGGGAGCAGTGGATAAGCCAAAGGGAAGTGCAGAAAAGTGATAATGCACAGATCCTGCCCTGAAACTTAGATATTTCCTGCAGGAGTCCCTTATTGGGATGTGCACATAGGCCTCCTTTAGATCTAGGGGGGCTAACCAGGCATCTTTGGATAGCATAGGGAGAAGCTGCTGTAGGGTGAGCATTTTGAATTTTGGTACCACCAGGAAGGTGTTTAGAATGGATAGATCCAAGATTGGGCACCAGGTGCCCTCTTTTCTGGGTATCGGGAAAAGTCTGGAATAAATACCTTAGCCTATCTGTTCTGCAGGAACAGGCTGAATTGCCCTTATGGAGAGCAGGGACTGAATTTGGTTTTGTGCCTCTGCCCACTGGTTTGTAGGAAGGTCTGGGAACCCTTTTGGGGATGGGATACTATGTTGAGGACCCATCGATCGTTGGTGATGGAGGTCCAGTTTTTTGCATGGTGGGCAAGTTTTCCTCCTAGGGGCACGAGCAATTGGGCAGAGATGAGGGATGGAGTTGAGAAGTCATTGTGAATTCTTTCTGTACGGGGGTGGCTTAGCACTCCTTGCTTTATGACTGGAGGCACTCCATTGCTTAGATCTCTGCATACCCTGAGACTGTAATCTGGGGGGGGGGGTCTGTTTCCCCTGGGTGTAGTTTGAGATGTCCTTGAGGGGGCTGGAAAGGACCAATGTTTTGAGGGGCAATGCCTACTAAATCTTGGAGGCTGCACTTGCAAAAAATCTTTGCCTGTCTGCATAGACTTAGCCTTTTCTTCCATCTTTTCATAGGTTCATAGGTTCATAGGTTTATACTAGGCTATCTGCCCTAAGGCATTTATAAGCCTAGCCCAAATTTTTGTGGCTTACGCCACCCCTTATATGAAAAAATACTGTGCCCATTAGTTTGTTGTGCCTCTGTCCAGCAGTGACACAGAGATGATTCCTGGGGTAAACCTACGATCTCCCATCCACAGGTCTAGATTTCTCTTGAACAGAGTCAGCGAGGTGCTCTGCCTCACATGGACCGGGATTTTATTCCACAGCATAGGGAGTCTCTGAGTGATAAATCTATCCCTCCAGCACGTCCTATTTATATCCGTGCTAAGGTTTAAGTCGCTTGCTCTAGTGGTTTTGGTGGATTTGGATTTTTTGAGGTGGAGCATGTCCATTAATTCGGGTTGGACATGGCCTTGTATGTCAGGCACATGTCACCTCTGAGCAGACGGTATGCGACTGAATAGAGCTGGAGTTTCTTCAATCTGGCAGCATATGACAGATTTTGGAGTCCCTTTATCCTTTTGGTGAGGAACTTTTGGGGTCTCTCCAATTGCTGCAGATGTCGGGTGAGATACATCCCGAATGGGGCATTGTACTCGATCATTGGTCTGATAAGTGAAGAGTACAGGGGAACAATGACCTCACTAGATCTGGATGTGAATCCCTTCATGATCAGGTGGGCAATGTAGAAGGTCTTTCTAACCACTTTAGCAATGTGAGTGTCAAAAGAAAGGCCACTGTCAACCTGGGTCCCCAGGTCCCTGATAACCTCTTCTGTGCTTAGTGGATTGCCACCTATATGGTAGCTTGGGGTTACCTTGTTTTTCCCGAAGGGTATGACTATACATTTTTGGCGTTTAACTTCAGGCCATGGCTCTGCCACCAGCTATCTGTTTCCGTGAGTCCCTTCTGAAGGATATCCGTGTCCAATGCACTTTCCACTATGGCCAGTTTGCAGTCATCTGCAAACTTTGTCAGCCAAAGTCCTCCCATGCTGGCCTGTACTTCTGAGAAGTAGATGCCAAACAATAGGGTGCCAAGGACCGAGCCTGTGGGACACCACTTGTGACCGGCTTGGAGTCTGACAGCCAGCAACTCTAACCCTGTGGGTTCTGTCCTTAAGCCAGTTTGCAACCCATCTTGTGACATATGGGTTTACATTTAAGCTGGTAAGTTTTTCTACAATACCGAGTGGGGTATTGTGTAAAGCCTTTGCAAGGTCAAGGTAGGCTGTATGGACTGCCTTTCCGTCTCCCTCATCAATGGCCTTGGTGACTGTTTCGAAGAAGTCGACCAAGTTCAAAAGGCATGATCTTGCCTTGACAAAGCCAAACTGGGTCGGGTCCAATGTCTGCAAGTCCCCTATATCTTTGTTTATGAGCTCCATTATGATCCTCTCCATAGCTTTGCAGACTAGACTTGTTAAGCTTATGGGGCGGTAATTACCAGGGTCCGTAGAGGCGCCGCCTTTGTGGAGTGGGACCACAGTTGCCGTACGCCACTCCTTGGGCACGTATCCTGTGGTAAGGCTGAGATTAAACAGCTGCCTTATGTGCGGGGTTAATTCCTCATTTAGCTCGTGTAGCACACAGCCGGGGACACCATCCGGTCCCATTGATGCTGGCTTTAGAGAGAGCAGCTTTCACCTGCGCATGAGATGTCCGGGAGGCTACACTCGGCTGGGATAGTTATCTCTCCTTTAGGGGAGAGGGGTGAAGTTTGCACTGAACCTGTCTGCCAGTATGTTGGCAATGTCTGTGGGTTCAGTGATTTTTGTATCATTTTGGACTAATTCTGAGCATATCTGGGAGTTTCCACCCAGGTTCCTAACATAGCTGAAAAAGGCCTTATGATTGTCCTTTGAATCCATGGCAATTTTTCTCTCAAAATTGGCCTTAGTTGATTTTATGAGTGCTCGTATTTTTTTACTAATAATGATCAGGGGTGACTTCCCTTTTATGGATTTTGTTCGATCATGTAATAGCTTTCTCCTCTTATTGTAAAGTTTATTAATTTTTAAAACCTCTTCTGGTTTGGTGCCAAACAGATTGTCCTTGGGTCAGAAGAGCGTCCAATAATTTTGATACGACACAGTCTGGCAAGGTCTGCTCCTTAAGCCAGGCATGTCTTCTAAGTACAGAAAGTACAGTTGTGTACACTTACCAATAAATGTAGATGTTCGAGTGTATTCATTGTTGTAGTCATTACATTTGGGTAATCTGCTGGCAGGTTGCCCTCAGTCGGCCTGAATAACAAAGTGTTGGGTCCTGTGTCAATTGCTGTCTCTTCTTCCATGACGCCAGGTCGTCAGGAGTATAAAACATGCAGCCGACGCCATTTTAATCAGTTTTTCTTGCCCCAGAAGTCAAGTGCCCCCCAAATGGGGAGCAAAAATATATAAATAAACTGTAAATATATATATGCACATTAGAAACATAAAATCTACCTTCAACTAAAAGCAAATACACCACAAAGGCTTTTGAGTACAGTGAAGGAAAAAGGTATAGAATGGGGGATGGCGGGTGGGTAACCAGGACTGCAACAGTGAATACACTCTAACATCTACATTTATGGTAAGTGTACACAACTATACTATGTTCTTCATGTTTCACTGTTGCAGTCATTACATTTGGGTAGAATCCCAAAGCTATGGATGGGAGGATGGAACTAAACAGCATTAGGAGCAGCTGCAAGGCCCTGCAGGACTGCAGTGGCAAAGCCTGCCCTGGATTTAGAGAAGAGAGGTAAATGATCATGCTTTGTGAACGTATGAACAGAGCTCCAAGTAGCAGCTTCTAGAATGTCTTTGGTTGGGACCCCTCTAAGAAAAGCTGCTGAAGTAGAGGCAGCCCTGGTGGAATGGGATCTGATCACCTTGGACACAGGTTTACCATGGTGCAAAC
Source organism: Protopterus annectens (assembly GCF_019279795.1). Lineage (NCBI taxonomy): Eukaryota > Metazoa > Chordata > Ceratodontiformes > Protopteridae > Protopterus > Protopterus annectens. The sequence goes on from NC_056737.1 coordinate 1,141,031,926, forward strand.
ACCAGAAACGAATGCAGTGGCTTATCCATTTAGAAATAGTCTGCTTTGATATAGCCTTCCCCTCTGATCCTGCAGCAAATGCTACCAGTAGTTGCTCAGACTTTCTTAGAGATTTTGTCCTGTTCAAGTAGAATCTTAGCTGTCTGTGTACATCCAATGAATGCAGAATCCACTCCCCCATGTTCTGCGGATTTGGGAAAAATGTTGGCAGGTGAATGGTCTGGTTAAGAGCCACACTGGATACCACCCTTAGGCATAAAAGGATTAGTCCTGAGGGCCACCCTGTCCGGGTAAAATATAATGAAAGGCTCCACTGCCATGAGAACCTGTAGTTCTGAAACCCTTCTAGCTGAAGTGACTGCCAAAAGAAAAGCCGTCTTCCGAGACAGAAATTTTATATCCGCAGTAGCTGCTGGTTCAAAAGGAGGCAGGGTGAGTTTTTCCAGCACAAAATTGAGGTCCCATGCAGAAGTTGGTGTTCTCCTGGGATGCCTTAAATTTTTGGCCCCTCTGAGATACTGTTTTAGCAGTGGATGAGAAAAGAGGGGAGACTCTGTGTTGTAATGAGCCGAGATGGCAGAGGCATGGATTTTTATTGAAGAAAAAGATAGGCCCTTGTCAAGCATCTCAGTTAAGTATTGTAAAATCTAAGGAATATTGGGCTTTGCTGTGTCTGTTCCTTGTGCTTGGTTCCAAGCACAGAATCTCTTCCATTTATCAGCATAAGATTTTCTAGTACTAGGCCTTCTGGCTTCCAAAATGACATCCATCACAGGTTTACGGAGAGATGTGGTTTGAATAATTAGTTTATTAGCCATGCTAAAAGATTCAGAGTTTGGAGCTGTGTGTGCAGAATTTGATAGTTCTGTTGAGACAGTAGGTGAGGTGTTGGAGGCAAGTACCACGGAGGAAGGTGTGACATATTCCTTAGAAGCAGGTACCAATGCTGGCGAGGCCAGTCCGGAGCAATTAGAATCATTTTTGTTTTTTCCTGACTTTAGTAAGACCTTGGAGAGTAGAGGCAGAGGGGGAAAAGGCATAGACTGAAGGATACAGCATTCACTTTCCATGCTTTTTTGTGATGAGTTCTTGCGCAGAATTTGTCCAACTGATAGTTTTGGGGAGAGGCAAATAGATCTATGTCTGGGCTTCCCCATTTTTGGGGAGAGGCAAATAGATCTATGTCTGGGCTTCCCCATTTCTGTGTTAACATGCTAAAGATTTGTGGATCCAGTTTCCATTTGTGTGGGTCCATAAGATTTCTGCTTAGGTCGTCTGCCAGAGTAATTTGCTTTCCTGGCAGGAATTGAGCTTGAAGATGTATTTGTTAAGTCAAGGCTGTGTTCCACAATGCCATGGCTAGTCTGCAAAGGGGGTAGGAACGGGTACCCCCCCTGCTTATTTATGTACACATAACTGTGGTGTTGTCCGTATTTATCAGTTGTTGTCCTAGATGAAGTAAGTCCTTGAAAGCTGTCAGAGCATTCTGAACAGCTAGCATTTCTTTCTGGTTGATATACAGATGCATTTGGTTTGGACTCCATTTGCCCTGAATGCATCTCCCTGCCAGGTGGTCCCCCCCAAACATAGTCTGATGCGTCTGTAGTTAGGGTTTGGGTGGCAGGGGGTAGAGTGAACGACAGTCCCTTGTATTGGTGACATGTCTCTGCCCACCAAAGAAACACCTGCTGTAGGCAGGGAATGAGAGGAATCATTGTTTCCAGGCTGTGACAATGCTGACTCCATAAACTTTTTAGGTACCATTGAAGTTTCCTCATATGCAGTCTTGCATATGGAATTAGTAGAATGCAGGATGCCATAAACCCCAAAGCCTGCAGAATTTGTCTTGCAGATAACTGGGTTTTTGTTGCCATATGTTTGAAGTATGTTGTCAATTGCATTTGTTTGTCTGGCGTGAGGTAAGCCATCTGGGCAGTTGTCTTCAAGCTTGCACCCAGGAATATAATTATTTGAGAGGGTACTAGTTGTGATTTCTTTTTGTTTATGGTGTACCCTAGGCATGCTAGAAGCCATGCTAGAAGCCTTTTTACAAATGCCAGATGTTGAAGTAGAGTGCCCTTGTCCTCTGCCTGAATGTGACAATCGTCCAGACAAGGATAAATTTGAATGTTTCTTTGCAGAATGCAATTACTGGTGCCAGGCACTTTGTAAATATCCTGGGCGCAGTAGATAAGCCAAAGGGCAGTGCACAGAATTGGTAATGCAAAAAACCTGCTTTGAAGCGGAGGCATCTTCTGCAAGATTCCCTTATTGGGATATGCAGGTATGCCTCTTAAGTCTAGAGTTACTAACCAAGCATTCTTGCATAGCATAGGCAGTAGCTGTTGTAAAGTCAGCATTTTAAATTTTGGAATGTCCAGGAACGTGTTCAGAATCGATAAGTCCAGTATTGGATGCCATGAATTGTCTTTTCTGGGTGCCAGGAAAAGTCTTGAATAAAATCCTTGTCCTTTTTCCTTTTCTGGTACCAGTTGAATAGCCCCCATATCCATGAGGGACATGACTTTTTTCTGGGCCTCTGCCCACTGGTTTTGTGGTAGATCTGGCCATCCATTTGGAATTGGCAAAGTATGGAAATGAAATCTGTACCCCTGGGATACTATGTTTAATACCCACTTGTCCTGCATAATTAACTGCCAATTTTAAGCATGAAGTGATAGTTTTCCCCCCAAGGGGGCTGCCAAAAGATAAGTGCTTGGAGATGGTAGAAGAAAGTCATTGAGACTGCTTACTGTAGGGTTGTGCTTTGTTACCTCCAGATTTGAAGGTGGAGGCACTGCATTGCTTTGACCTGTAAGATCCCTGTGATTGATATCTGGAGCCTTCCGAGTGCCTGAGTTTGCCCTGAGTGGCTCTGTTGGACACAGGAAAGGACCAATTTTTAGTAGGCCAGTGCCTACTGAACCTGGGTGGCTGTACTTGCAAGAAATCTTTTAGAGTTTGCATAGATTTAGCTTTGTCTTCCATTTTCTTTAAAACCTCTTCTGCCTTATTACCAGAGTATCATGCTGCAAAGGGGCATCCAACAATTTAGCTTTAACATGATCAAGCAGATTTTGCTCCTTGAGCCAGGCATGCCTTCTTATCACAGATCCAGTAATGGCGGCCCTACAAAAGGCCTCCAAGGAATCAAAACCACATTGCAAAGTATGCTTTCCAACCTGTTCTGCTGAATGCAATAAATCCTGTAACTATTTTCCACACAAAAAGAAATCAACATCATTTTCTGTTTCAGTAAGCCCATAACATGCTGTTGATATTTAAACATATGAAACTGGCAGTTTAAAGCCCTGATTGCCAAGGTTGCAGACGTATAAACCTTCTTACCCAATCTATCCAGCGCCCTGGAATCTCTATCAGAAGGGGTAGGATTTTTGGCTGTAGAAGCCTTAACACCCTTGGGACCCTGAGAAATAGTCTCAGGATCAGCAGCAGGGTTTTTGAAAAGAAATTTGTGGGAGTCAGGAACCCTGTAATATCTGTCTGGCTTACTAGGAGCCGGAAGCAGGGAATCAGGAGCTATGCTTGATTCCGAGAACACATCATCAACAATGTCTAATACAGGAGGTATTGCCAAAGGCCTATGCTGAGGAAGGAGGAGGAGGAGGAAATCCCTAAGCCTCTTTTTTGATTCAGAGAAGTCCTGACTCACCCAGTGAAAATGTTCCCTTAAAGTATGTGAAGTCTCTCCAAAAGAGTAATCCTCAGGAAGAAATGCAGATGGGATGGATTCCTCTGCATCAGAATCCTCATAAGATGCAATAGAAAATTCCTGATAAGAAGAAATGGAAACCTGATCGGAAGATTCATAATCAGTGCCTTGTCAAGGCCTCTTGGGGGGGGGGGGGGGGTTGGGAACCCCTGATCAAGGTAATTAAATCCTCGGCCATTTTGATCACTTGTTTTTTAGGCATAGGGGCCAGAGCATGTGGCTCATGCATTGGTTTTTTTAGACAAACAAGTTGTTTTTGACCTTGTTTTTGTTGATGGCGTTGGTTTAATATAAAAATACTGAGGCCTGAAAACACCCTCACAAGCCAGTGCCTGCTCAACGGCTCCAGACCCATCCAAGGAAGAGACATCTGCGGGTTCAATACTTTGCGAATCTCGCGGCATACCGGACTCCGAATGGGTCTCGGTACAGGCCTGCGACTCAAAAGTAGCAGTTATCAGGGGCTGCGAAAGCGCCTCACTGAGTACTGGTGACTGGCTTAGGAGAAGCTTCATCGGTTTTGGACCTCGACGGTCTGTCTTTTTCCTTGCGTTTTTTGTGAACTCTGGTAGTCGGATTGCTAACAGACGACATTTCTGGGTAGTTAAATCTTGAACCAAAATATTTAGAAGCAAAAATATACCGATGTTTAATAGTGCGTTGGTTAAATTTAGCACAAAACCGACAGCAAGGCACGTTGTGATCAGGGCCTAGGCAAGGAATACAGTACAAATGAAAATCCTTATGAGGTATTTGCTTCCCACAAGTAATGCAATTATTAACTTTTACTGACATCGGTAAGGTGCAAGAAAAAGTTTCCCCAACGGGGTACTTATCTTTAATTTGAAGACTTTGGTTCTGTAACTCGAAAACGAAAATTTCAGGAGTCGGCCGACCAGCACTTGCGAACTGCTTCTGCTTTGGGCACCACGTGGCAAGAAAGACCGATTAAAATGGCATCGGCTGCATGTTTTATACCCCTGACGACCTGACGTCATGGAAGAGAAGACAGCAACCGACACAGGACCCAAGACTTATTCAGACCGACTGAGGGCAACCTGCCAGCAGATTACCCAAATGTAATGACTGCAACAGTGAAACACGAAGAACATCCTGTGATTGCTGCCCTGCAAGATGCTTCTAGGGCGTCAACTCCACATTGCAGGGTATGCTTGCTGACTTGGCTTGCAGAATGCATAAGCTCCTGTAATTCTTTATTTTCTGCACAGTCAGGAAAGGTAGATAATTTTTGCTTAATAAGTTCCACAGTATGTTGCTGGTATTTCAGCATGTGGAACTGACAATTTAATGCTCTAATGGCGAGAGCTGCAGAGGTGTATACTTTTTTACCCCATCTGTCTAAAGCTCGGGAATACCTGTCCAAGGTGGTGGGAGTCTTAGCTGTAGTTGCTTTTATTCCTTTAGGTCCTTGGGATATGACCTCTGGGTCAGCAGTAGGACTTTTAAAGAGAAATTTGTGAGAGTCCGGGACTCTGTAGTACCTGTCAGGTTTCCATGGAGCAGTGGGTAAAGTATCAGGAGTTGGACTGGATTCCATAAAGACATTATCCACATCCAGAACAGTGGGGATAGCTAAGAGTCTGTGCTGTGGCAGATCTAAAAATTCCCTGAGTCTCTTTTTGAACTGAGGATAGTCCTGGCATTCCCAGAGGAAATGCTCTCTTAAAGTATGTAGGGTTTCACCAAAAGAAAAATCCTCTGGCGGGGAGGCAGAAGGAATGGAGTCCTCTGCATCTGAATCCTCATAGGCAGATAAGGGCATGTCTTCATAATCAGAAACCTCAGAGTTGTTGGACTCTTGGTCAGATAAATCTGCTGGGGACAAGTCTCTTTTTTTTTAGCAGGGGAAGGCTGGCTTCCCCTAATCAGCATGATCAGGTATTCTGCCACTTTAAGTATCTGAGATTGTGGCAAAGAAGCAGGCGCTTGAAATTGGGTAGTCAGTTTTTTAGGTGTAGCTCGTACTCTTGGCCTTAGAAACTCGGTAGTTTTAGAAAGAACTGAAAATGCGAAAGAAGTCAGTTTGTGTCGAATACTGGTAGTACGAAGTGCTTCCTCAGAAGCCGATGCCTACACAGTGGCTCCGGACCCATCCAAGGTAGAGACATCCGCAGGTTCCATAGTCAAAGAAGAGTCTTGCGGCACACCGGACTCTGAACGGGTCTCGGTAGCGGTCTGCGAATCCATCAAAGTGGGCATCAGAGGCTGAGAAAGTGCTTCACTGAGTACTGGCGAACTGGAGACTAGCTTAATGGAAGTGTCACCTGTGCGGTCTGTCTTTCTTTATCCTTACGTTTTTTTTCGGAAGATCGGTAGTCGGGTGGCTTACAGAAGCAATTTCAGAATACGGAGATCGAGAAGAAAAGTATTTAGCTACAATAAGGGCCAGACGAATAGTTTGGGCGTTGAACAAAGCACAAAACCGACAGTGAGATAAATCGTGGTCTGGGCCTAAACAGGTGACGCAGTAAGAATGGAAATCTCAGTGTGTTATTTGCTTTCCACAGGCGAGACAATTGTTAACTTTTTCTGACATCGGTTAGAGCAAGAAAAAAAGGATCCCCAGTGGGGTACTTAGCTTTAGAAGACTTCAAGATGATTCAATTTCAGAAACAAAAACTAAGGTAGCGACCGACCGGCACTCGTGCAAACTGCTTCTGCTTTGGGCTCCTCGGCAAGAATGACTGATGTAATGGCGTTGGCTGCCTGTTTTTATACCCCTGACGACCTGACGTTAGTACTGAAGCAACAGCAACCGATGCAGAAATATTAAGCCTCTGGTATTTGGGCCGACTGAGGGCTACCCTTGGCAGGATAACCCAAGTGTGAAGACTGCAACAGTGAAACATGAAGAACATCAATATTTATCCTTGTTGCCTGCCCCCCCAATGATATTTTCCCTGCTGCCTATTGACCACAAGTCCTGTCGCCTGTGGAAGTCAGACATCCACCAGGAGTTTGTGGTTAAATGCTTAACCAAGCCCCCGGATGACTGATGTAACCAGTCACATCACTGAAATGGGATTCTGTGCCCTCCCCTGGCATGTGAATACTCTTTCACACATGGCTACGAGGGCTAAATCACTAGCTTGGAACTGCCAAGCCCACAACCTACTGTCATGCCGCTACAGGTGTTGTAAAAGCCTCTGCTTGTATGGCAGCAAACTGACTTACCAAACGTGTGTCCCCCCCCCCCCCATCCAGAATGGGTTAGCTGACAAACCACTCACTTCCAACCTACCCTGTTGAGATCTTTTAGCATCTTCGTCAACAGCTGAGCCTGGGTCAAGGTTAGACCCTAAACAGTCTGCCACACAAGGGTTTCCTGCTCTTTATTGTAACCTGGGGGGGGGGGGTCCAACTATCTTGGGCTTAAAAGTGCAGTCTGCTGAATCTAAGCTTTATTTTGAAAGACCTTGACAAGGTAACCAGTTGAGCTTTTGAAGGACAACTTCTCACTCCAATGTAGTTAACTTCAAGCTTGTTTTTCCCCTCATTATATCACCTAAGTGTACTCTGGTGTCCAGAAAGACTCCAGTAACTTGCGGACTAATTTTCAGTTATTCCTACCACAGATCAAGGTTTTACTATCCTGTTTTTTTATTCAGATTTCCTGCAGTTTCAGACAAGAGTTTGTTTCATCCTACATGACAAAAGTGAGACCACACACATTGTAGGTTTGACTCTTAGGTCACTTCCCAACACCCTACCTCCTGACACTGTTTTGCCAATGTTAGTTGAATGCTATAAAGTAGCTAAATGCAGTTATTTACATTTTTTTAGCCTAGTGAGACTAAACCAGTTAACAGCCTTTTTTTCATGGGAGACCCGAGGTGGTAGGTACAAACTAGGGGAAATTTGGCCATGATACGGAAGAGATTGCACTAAGCTTTGATAAATACTGTGGGACTTCTTACATCCACCTGAGCTAACAATTCAGGCAGACAGAACCTTGATTTAATGTCTTATCTGAAGGATGACATACTCAGTAGTGTAGTCATCATCAACCCCCTTTCCCCCCCCCATTTTCTACATGGGATTGGGGAGCTGTGTCAACTGTCGCCATCTCTCTGTATACAATGTTACTCTCCAGCCTGCTCTGACTTGCATGCCTGACTGTTGCAGATCTTCTTTCACACAATATACCTACCTTTTTGCTGGATGCTCTGGTTTCCTCTTGCCTTCTTCCTGTCTGGACCAAATCTTCACCAGATTGTCTTCTGCTTTTCTGCACATGTCCAAAACCACCATAACCTATTCTCTTTGATCTTTTCTGCAACAGGAGCTCCTTTCGCTTCTGCTCTTATGTCCTCATTTCTTCATCTATCCCACAGTGTGGACCCTAACACCCATCACAGGCACTTCATTACCATCTCTGGCTTCAACTGTTCTGCATTTACTGCCCAGGTTTCCATACCATACAGTAGTACTGGTAGCACCACTATTTTGTACACCTTACTTTTCAGCTTATTTGGCATTCTTCTGTCATATACTACACCTAACATTCTCTGCCAGTGGACTGCAGCCCCTCTGATCCTAGCTTTGAACTCCTTATTCAGACTTCCCTTCTCCTCAACCACCCCTCCCAGATACCTAAAGCGGATAACCTGTTCCACTATTTTCCCTTCTATGTCTATTCTCAGCTTCTTCTGAACTCCACCACCTGGCTGCCATTACAACTGTCTTATTTGTAGTCAGTTTCACTCCATGTGCCTGTAGCTGGGACTTGGAAGTTTAACACCCCTTAATGCTGCACTGCAGCATTAGTAATGCACAATCAGTCCACTCACCTGGGGTGGGAACAGAACTTACAGCCCCTCTGATCTTCCAGCATAAAAATGGATTTTGCTACCTGTTCACCTACCGACACTAAAGTGAAAATATTTTCCAGAGTTAGTTGCTGGAGAATTGTGTGTATAAACAGAATTGCATAATTAATATGGAGCACTCTGTTTTGGCCAATAAAATGTTGCCGTTATCCACAAAAATTAAGGAGAACATGGAATACTTAGCAATAGTTTGAAAACCTACCTTATAAGACCTAAGAAATACCAACAGTCAGTCACAGAAGATTGAGCACAGCTGCGATTTTTGAATGTTTATTAAGATGATGCAGTAGATGGTACACTGACTTGAACATCTCAACACCTAATAAAAAATGTAATTGTACTACTGTCTGAAAAAAAGAAATGAAACGCACAACTGTTTTTTCTTTTTTAGCGTACACTTACCACTAAGAGCAACACAATAAAATAAATACTATTTCATTTCTAGAGACAATGACAGTTACGGATTTGCAGCACCATTGTAAGTGAATGAGCAAATCAGGAGATTTAATGTGAACAGCCAAAGAAATGAAGTACGTTCTAGGATAAGAGATCGGAAAACAAAATCTTAGCATGCTGTTCCCCGTCAAATCAATTTCAGGTATATTACAGACAGTACTAAACATGTAAACATTTAGAGTGATAATGATATGACAGATGGTTTTGTCCTTTACCAAATACCCTCTAACAGATGGTTATAAGTTGCTAGACAGAAAAGCACAATACTTTTACAGTAACCGTGACCAAATTTTATTTCTTTTGTATGGGGAAATATACGCCCATACCTCTCAACCTGGAAACATCAAAAATCTGAACAAAGGCCCATGAAAAGTATGAAACTTGCCAAACATCGAGACATTGATTAACACATTTGCATACATAATCATTAACCCCACCCACTCCAATGGAATTGTGGGATGCCAGCATGAAGATTGAAGTCACTAAATAATACATAATGCAGACACTTGAATTTCAGACTTCATATCCCTCAGAAAATACATAATGCAAAACATGTTACTCTAGCAGTTATCCGAGTTTACAGAAGCAATATTTAAAATCTGTCCCTATTTTTGGGTCTTTGTCCCACCATTATTTTTGGCTTTGTCCAAATTTCTTGGTCTGAGAGATTGAGAGGCATGTACACAAGCCATAAAGGTCATTAGTATGGATCATAAGACATTGGGGTATATAATATCCATTATTCACAAATGTGCTTACAGTAAAACTACACATACCTATAAACATTCATAATGGAATATTTTTGCCCCAACAATGGGATGGGTTACTCCTTAATGATTAAAAAAAAAAAAAATCACACTTGCATATTATGACTAAATACAAAACTATAGTAATACAGTATAATATATCTTTTAGATACTTTAACGTTTTCTACTTTTTACCCCTCAACCCACTTAAGACTTTTCTGCACTCCCCATACAACTGGAAATGGTTTCCTGAGGTTATTTCCAAGACCCATGACTGCGGGAGGGGGGGCTTTCAGTTCCGGAGCATCCACCAACATTTAAAGGTTCCAGCTTGTCATCTGGAAGAAACATCACTGTGGCGAGATGTTTACATCTACATAGCGGCAGCTCCTAGGTACCAGCTCGGCAGTCTCGGTGTCAAGGTGAGCAATGCAGCACTGCAATTATGCAAATAGATTCCCAGACTCGGGTCTGTTCTGCTCCTTAACGTATGGATGAGGAAGAGGGCGTTGATAATGTTATTATTGCCCTGGTTGGATTTGGAATGCAATGTGCTTCAATTACAGCAGTTGTGCTGCCTGCAACAGTAGCACTGACTAGGATTGAGTTGTGCTGTTAATAAGGACGAGGGTTCTTGCTTGTATGTATATCAGGGAGTGGGACTAATGTTAAATGATGGAACAGACATGCATACGTGTATGTCTAGAATGCCTGTGTGTAAATTTGTGAGGACTTGGGAGTATTTATGCCTAAGCTTTGTGATATCTGTACATGTGTATTTGGAATTCAGCACTTGCGGACCCTTTAACAGATTTCACATCAGTAACAGAATAAGTGGCCGAGAGGGAAATGAATCTACGCCTGAACTGGTCTCTACAGTTAAACTGATGGTGTATATGAGTAGCTGCCTGGTACGATAACGTCATCAGCTTTCTGTAACATGCAACAGGCTAAAAATTCTGTTGCGACATGAAACCTTAATGAATCCATGAACTAATGTCATTTGAATGTACTATTACCGCTGGCGCATTTCCCGGTAATAACCATCCACTGCTGGTGTAAGCGTTGCATGTCTGCTTGTTAGCCAATATGACATTAACTTCTTTTTTCATTATTATCACTAACATATTGCTCTTGTAGCCACGTAAATTACAAAATAAAATGTCAACCGCCACAGGGAAACAGGACTCCCTTTTTTTAAACTGTGTTTTCTTCAGTTAACACCAGTAACAAAGACGTGGCTGCTAATGAGTTTTCAACAATCTGTAGGTAATATACTTTTGAATAAACATTTCTTTTACTCACATGTTTAGCTAGTTTCTTTCTTAGAAAGTCTTAGTCACATGCAGCTGCAACATTTTCAGAAAAATAAAAATAACGCCAATGGACAAGGTGGATATTAGAGGTCTAATCCAAGAACTCTCTGCATCTATCTGGTACATACCTCTCAAGTTAAAGTTTAAAACATTGTCAGTCTCCCAACAGGCTGACAGTCCATTGCACGAAGCAATGTCATCACGGATGCTGGCACCCTGCACACGGATTACCTTGCAGGATATGCTGGCGATGTATGGTGATGTCAGCAATAAATTTAAAGTTGTACTCCTCCGCCCAAAAAAAAAAAAAGAAAGAAAGAAAAAAATTGGGAATTAAAGTGGCCACTCAGGAATTTGTGGAATCCCATTATTTTGCCCTCAAAACAAGGTAATACTGAGGAATTCGGTATGGTTGAGAGGTATGTTTACACCTATCACAGGATAGGAATGGGACTGGGAAGATTCAACTGCATGGCACAAGTAAATTAGCTAATGTTTTTACTCATTTACTTAGCTTTGTCGACTGGGTAGATCTCATTGTGCCTTTGACCTATTTTCAGGGAATTACAACAGTAGCTGCACAGAGTGGAAGTTCTCAGGCCAATACACTAAAGGAAGTCCCATTAGATTTTCAGTAGTGCCATGGGATCTTTAGAATGCAGCTATGCTCCAGGCACTGGAGGAATTGAACAGGTAAACCACAGTATGTCTCCATTCCCCATATCCTAAATCCTCATCTGAAGCCACATATATGACATCCACCTACTCTCACCCCACCCCCAGCTCTTGCCCCTCTCTTGCAGGGAAAACAGCAAGTCTTAAAGTCTTTAAGAATGAGATCATTCTCTCCCTGGAGAGGGAATGTTCAACTGCAGGGTCACATTGAGATTCTGCCATTACTACCTGCCCCCCAATCCCCACCCCCAAATACAGCAGAGAAATAGGATGGGCTAAATGGGGCCTGGAGACATTAGCAGCAGTAGGTTAGGGGGTGAAAAAAACACTGCACATTACTCAAAGCAAGGATTACAGGCACCCTGGCAGAGAAAGCTCAAAGAAACTGAAAGATTAAATGACAGCACTGCAAGAAAAGTACAGTTGTGTACACTTACCATAAATGCAGATGTTAGAGTGTATTCACTGTTGCAGTCATCACACTTCGGTTATCCCACCAGGGGTAGCCCTCAGTCGGCCCGAATACCAGAGGCTTAGTATTTCTGCGTCGGTTACTGTCGCTCCAGGACTGACGTCAGGTCGTCAGTGGTATACAAACAGGCAGCCGATGCCATTACATCAGTTTTTCATGCCCCAAATGTCAGGAGCCCCCAAATAGGGAGCTGAGTTATGGTGGAATAACACCACCAGTAGAAAGTAAATCCCAATAGCCCTGTAAAGAGTGAGGAAGAGAGAGAGAGAGAGGGGGCTGGACGGTGGGAAGCCAGGACTGCAACAGTGAATACACTCGAACATCTACATTTATGGTAAGTGTACACAACTGTACTATGTTCTTCGTATTTCACTGTTGCAGTCATCACATTTGGTTTGATTCCCAAAGCTGAAGAAGGGGTGGAGGCAGTCAAGAGGAGTTGGGGCTGACTAGTATGCCCTGCAGGACTGCGGTTGCAAAGCCTGTCCTGGATTTGGAAAAGATAGGCAGGTGGTAATGCTTGGTGTAGGTATGAACAGAACTCCATGTTGCAGCTTCCAGGATGTCCCTGGTAGGGACCCCTCTGAGAAAGGCTGTAGAGGTTGAAGTTGCCCTATTGGAATGTGTTCTGCTCCCTGTGGGGGTGGTTTTCCATGGTGCAACAGAAATGGATACAATGTGCTATCCATTTGGAGATGGTTTGTTTTGATATGGCATTGCCCTCTGCCTCTGGTGCAAAGCTGACTAGTAACTGGTCAGATTTCCTAAATGGCTTAGTCCTATCCAGGTAGAATCTGAGCTGTTTGTGCACATCTAAAGAGTGAAGGACCCTTTGCCCCTGATTTTGAGGTTCAGGGAAAAGGGTGGGCAAATGAACAGATTGGTTGAGAGCCACACTGGACACCACTTTAAGGCATGAAAGTTGGGTTAGTCCTGAGGGAGACCCTGTCAGCATGGAAAATGATGAAAGGTTCCACAGCCATAAGTGCTTGCAGCTCAGACACTCTTCTAGCTGAAGTGATGGGCAGAAGCAAGGCTGTTTTCCAAGAGAGGAATTTTAACTCTGCTGAAGCTGCAGGCTTAAAGGGGGGGGGGGCTTTTCCAACACAAAGTTAAGGTCCCAAGCAGGGGTAGGGGCTCTCCTAGGTGGCCTTAAGTTATTAGCTCCTCTAAGGAATTTCTTGATGAGAAGGTGTGAAAAGAGAGGTGGCTCACTGCTGTAATGTGCAGAGATAGCAGAGGCATGGATTTTAATGGAAGAGAAAGATAGGCCCCTGTGGAGTAGTTCTGCTAGGTAATCCAGGATGAGAGGTAAGGAGGGCTGTGCTGGGTCAGCTCCTTTAGTCTGGATCCAGGAACAATGCCTTTTCCACTGGTCAGCATAGCATTTTCTAGTACTGGGTCATCTGGCTTCACGTATAACAACTAGGACCCGCTTGCTTAGGCTGGCCACTGGAGGAGAAGTCAAGGAATAAGCCAGGCTGCCAGGTTCAGGGTCTGCAATTGTGGATGCAAGAACTCTCCCTCCTGCTGAGTCAGGAGAGTAGGAATCTGAGGGAAGTACCATGGAGGCAACGGTGACAGACTGTTCAGTAGTGGCTACCAGTGCTGGCGTGACCAGTCTGGGGCAATCAGGATTGCTCTTGGTCTCTCCTCCCTTATTTTGAGTAATACTCTTGTAAGAAGAGGTAGGGGGGAAATGCATAGACTGAGAAGTTTGCCCAGTGGAAGGACAGGACATCCACTTTCTAGGCCTTGCTGTGAGGTTCCCTGGTGCAGAATTTGCTGAGCTGGTGGCTGTAGGGGGAGGCAAATAGGTCCACCTTCGGGGTACCCCATTGCTGGGTCACAAGGCTGAAGGTGTTGTGGTTTAATTGCCACTTGTGTGGATCTATGAGATTTCTGCTCAAGTTGTCTGCCAGAGAGTTTTGGTTGCCTGGCAGGAATTGGGCTTGCAAGTGAATATGCATGGCTGTGGCCGTATTCCAAAGGGTCATGGCTAGCCTGCATAGTGGGTAAGAGTGGGTTCCCCCCTGCTTGTTGATGTACCACATCACTGTGGTGTTGTCGGTTTGATTAGTAGACGCCCCGGAGAGAGAAGGGATCTGAAGGCTGTCACAGCATGCTCAATAGCTAGCATCTCTTTTTGGTTGATGTGCAGATGAATTTGATTTGGGCTCCAGTGGCCCTGAGCATATGCACCTGCCATCCAAGTGTGCACCCCAGGCACAGTCTGATGAGTCTGTTTAGGGTCTGGGCGGCATGGGGTGTGAAAAGGGAAGTCCCCTGTTGTGGTTGCATGCTGCTGCCCACCAAAGAAACTCTTTCCTTAGACAAGGTACCATAGGTATGATAATTTCCAGGTCCTGAGAATGTTGGCACCAAAGACCATTTAGTACCACTGAAGTTTCCTCATATGCAGTCTGGCATATGGAATTAGCAGAATGCAGGAGGCCATAAACCCTAGAGCTTGCAGGATTTTCCCTGTGGATAACTGGGTTCTGGTGGCTAGTTGAGAGAAGTAGCCTGTCAGATAGGCTTGTTCTTCTGGAGTAAGGAATGTCATCTGGGATGCTGTGTCCACGCTTGCTCCCAGGAATGCAATTTTTTGACTAGAGACTAGTATGGATTTCTTTTCATTGATAGTGTACCCCAGTGAGGTTAGTAGGTCTTTTAGAAATGTCAGGTGCTGCAACAGCTTTTCCTGACTGCCTGAATCAGGCAGTTATCCAAGATGGGGTAAATTTGAATATTTATTTGTCTGCAAGAAGCAATGGCTGGAGCCAGACATTTTGTGAAAACTCTGGGAGTAGTGGACAAGCCAAAGGGAAGTGCAGAGAACTGATAGTGCATAGATCCTGCCCTGAAACGTAGGTATTTCCTGCAGGACTCCCTGATTGGGATTATGCAGATAGTCCTTGTTTAGGTCTAGGGTGGCTAACCAGGCATCTTTGGACAGCATAGGGAGAAGCTGCTATAGGGTGAACATTTTGAATTTTGGTACCACCAGGAAAGTGTTTAGAATGGATAGATCTAAGATTGGGTGCCAAGTGCCTTCTTTTCTGGTTACCAGGAAAAGTCTGGAATAGAAACATTGGCCTATCTGTTCTGCAGGAACAGGCTGAATTGCCCTCATGGAGAGCAGGGAATGAACTTGATTTTGTGCCTCTGCCCACTGGTTTGGAGGAAGATCTGGGAACCCTTTTGGGGTTGGCAGTGTGTGGAAATAAAATTTGTACCCCTGGGATACTATGTTGTAGACCCATTGATCGCTGGTGATGGAGGCCCACTGTTTTGTGTGGTAGGCAAGATTTCCTCCTAGGGGCACGAGCAGATGGGTAGAGGTGAGAGAAGTTGTTGAGAAGTCATTGTGAATTCCTTCCATAAGGGGGTGGCTTAGCACTCCCCGTTTTAGAAGTGGAGCTACTCCATTGCTTAGATCTCTGCATACCCTGAGACTGTTGTTTGGGGGGGGGGTCTCCTTCCCCTAGGTCTAGTCTGAGGTGGCCTTAGAGGCTGGAAAGGACCAATGTTTTGAGGGGCAATGCCTACTGAATCTTGGAGGCTGCACTTGCAAAACGTCTGTCTGCATAGACTTGGCTTTTTCTTCCATCTTTTTTAAAACCTCTTCTGCTTTGGTGCCAAACAGATGGTCTTTGTTCAGTGGTGCGTCCAATAATTTTGATTTAACATGGTCTGGCAAGGTCTGTTCCTTAAGCCAAGCATGCCTTCTAAGTACAGAACACCTGTGACTGCTGCCCTGCAAGATGCTTCTAGGGTGTCAAACCCATATTGCAGGGTATGCTTGCTGACTTGGCTTGCAGAATGCATAAGCTCCTGTAATTCTTTATTTTCTGCACAGTCAGGGAAGGTAGATCATTTTTGTTTAGTAAGTTCCATAGTATGTTGCTGGCATTTCAGCATGTGGAACTGACAATTTAATGCTCTAATGGCAAGAGTTGCAGAGGTGTATATTTTACCCAATCTGTCTAAAGCTTAGGAATCCCTGTCCGAGGGGGTGGGATTCTTAGCTGTAGTTGCTTTTATTCCTTTTGGTCCTTGGGAGATGACCTCTGGGTCAGCAGTAGGATTCTCGAAAAGAAATGTGTGAGACTCAGGGACTCTGTAGTACCTGTCAGGTTTCCTGGGAGCAGGAGGTAGCGTATCAGGAGTTCAACTGGATTCCTTAAAAACATCATCCACAACATCCAGAACAGGAGGAATAGCTAAGGGTCTTGTGCTGTGGTAAATCTAAAAATTCCCCAAGTCTCTTTTTGGACGGAGAATAATCCTGGCATCCCCAAAGGAAATGCTCTCTCAAGGTATGTAGGGTTTCACCAAAAGAAAAATCCTCTGGAGGAGAGGCAGAGGGAATGGATTCCTCTGCATCTGTATCCTCATAAGCAGATAAGGGTATGTCTTCACAATCAGAAACCTCAGTCTCGTCGGACTCTTGGTCAGATAAAGCTGCTGGGGACAAGTCTCTTTTCCTTTTAGCAGGGGTAGGCTGGCTTCCCCTAATCAGCATGATAAGGTCTTCTGCCATTTTAAGCATCTGAGACTGAGGCAAAGAAGCAGGCGCTAGAGGTTGGGTTGTAGTTTTTTTTAGGCGTAGCTCGTACTCTGGGCCTTAGAAACTTGGTAGTTTTAGAAAGAACTTAAGACACAAAAGAAGTTGTCGGTTTCTGTCGAATATCGGTAGTGAGAAGAACTTCCTCAGAAGCCAGTGCCTGCACAGCGGCTCCAGACCCATCCAAGGTAGAGACATCCGCAGGTTCCGTAGTCAAAGATGATGCTCGCGGCATACCAAACTACGAACGTGTCTTGGTAGCGGCCTGTGAATCCACAGAAGCAGGCATCAGGGCCTGTGAAAGCACCTCACTGACTACCATCGAACTGGCGACTAGCTTAATGGAAGCTTAACGGAAGCATCATCGGCAGTTTTGGACCTGTGCAGTCTGTCTCTGTCTTTATCCTTATGTTTTTTTCGGAAGATCGGTAGTTGGATGGCTTACCAAAGCCACTTCAGAATATGGAGATCGACAGCGAAAGTATTTGGCTACAATAAGGGCCCGACGATGTATAGTCTGGGCATTGAACAAAGCACAAAACCAGCAGTGAGGAACGTTGTGGTCTGGGCCTAAACAGGTGACACACTAAGAATGGAAATCTCGGTGTGGTATTTGCTTTCCACAGGCGAGACAATTGTTAACTTTTTCTGACATCGGTTAGAGCAAGAAAAAAGGATCCCCAATGGGGTACTTGGCTTTAGACAACTTCAATTTCGGAAACGAAAATTCAGGTAGCGGCTGACCGGCACTCGGATGAACTGCATCTGCTTCGGGCTCCTCGGCAAGAAAGACTGATGTAATGGCGTTGGCTGCCTGTTTTTATACCATTGATGACCTGCCATCAGTCCTGGAGTGACAGCAACCGACGCAGAAATACTAAGCCTCTGGTATTCTGGCCGACTGAGGGCTACCCCTGGCAGGATAACCAAAGTGTGACGACTGCAACAGTGAAACACAAAGAACATCCGTCATGGTAAACAAAACCATCTCAAAATGCATACCATATCATGGCAGCTTGGAGTACAACAAATAAAATAAGTGTTTACAGGGGTTATCACCAATGCAAGGCTACTGTATGATCGGTAACGTGCAATGTTTCAGTTTCTGCTCTCAGCTGTTCTTAAAAAGCACATAGCCTTGCTCTTATTAATTTTTCTCAATTTCCTCTCAGAAGATTTGGCTTCAACAACCCATGTCTCTCTGCCCTACCAGTAGCTAGTTAGACAAATGTTTAGGGCCTTCAGTTTTTCTCCAGGATGCATTCTATAAATAATGGCTATGAAGGGGCAAACCCTCCCATTCCAATAAAAAACTTGGAAAACACACAGCCAAGAAAGAGCCCCCCACTTGAGAATGGAATGGTAGAAGATAAAGCTATAATTTTAGCTTATGCTTACCAAACACTACCCATTCAAGTGTCTTGATGTCCTATTCTTGTAAATAAAAGAATGGCATCTCATACAAAATATACATTTTATCAAACTTCTGAAAACTAAAGAGCTACAGAGATTAAACAGTCTCCCCAAATGATGAAGCAGTAAGAGGTAGTACTACATTTTTCCTCAGCACACAACCCAAAATTCTACTCTGGTACTAAAGCTGGTCTGCAGAACCAAGATGACAATGAAGCAAGCAGAGACACATCATGCATATTGCTGCAAAGTTAACCTACAATTATAAGCACTGTCAGTTTCTATGAGACAGCATTACTATTAGCATCTTTTTACTGGTTGTGTGCGAGTACAATTATACCAATGTTGCCAAGGAGATCGCAAGGCATTCACCAAAACTGTGACAAGCAAAGACACAAGTCAATGATTATACAACAACTGCTGTATTTGACCTGGATAAAGCAATAAAGGATACAAATTGCAAATCAAATGGCACAAAGTTTTATGCAGAGAATAACAAAAAACACAGCAATGAGGTACTAAGCAAGAATGAAGCATGCAAAGGCTAGAAACCTTGGCTACAATGGTTACACAAAACTGAATCAAGTGAAGCAGATAAAGCCAGCTTTAAATGCAGCATTTGACGAACACAGGACATGCCCTTCTACAGATTAAATCCCAGAGGGCACAGTAAAACCACTAAGGACCTGAAACATCACAGAACATTGCAGATGTACAGAGGCACTCAATAATCATCTCTTTGGTGATCTCTAAGACCAAGTCATGAAAGAAAAGTTACAAAATGAAAAAGCTTTGGTGTCCAGTATTGGCACGGCAGAAGTCATTAGCACTGTCCAACTATAAATGTGCACATAGCATGAGGTTGGAGAGTAAAAACATTTGCATAACACGTATACTAATTCCCCCACAGCAAATTTTTAAAGCAGATTACATTTTTAAATGAAGTGCTTATCTTTTACAGAAAAAAAAGACATAATAAATGACCTTTCATCTCTAATCAGATGTCTTCCTCTGTACTATTTCAGTTCCAAGGACATTTAAATTATTAACTGCGCTTTCACAGATAACATCCAGATTATAATCTGCAATGTTCCATAAAGATTACCAAAAAAGTGTTTTTGCAGAATGGTCTGAAACGTGTACTTCATTTAAGCAACCTAATTTTTCCTTAAGTGTTTTACTTCTCTTTCCTTTAAAGTTATCTCTGCTAAACACAATTTCTGTACATAATTATGCAGGCAAAAGGAAGTAGCCTACCAGATAAAGCATTTTACATGTTGAGAACTTATTATAGGGCATACTCAGTGTAAGCAATAAAAGCAACCCAGAAAAGACAGCATATGTAAAGTGGTCATCATGAAGTTGTGAGAGCAGATGCAAACTCCAAAATACATTGTACACATAAAAAAAGACGCCAATGAAGACAGCAATAGAACAAGCCCCACCAAGCATTTAAAACAAGGTGCAGAAATGATGCCAAATCAGAGGCTAGTGATGAACCCAGCTGTCAATCCGCAACACCAAGCAAACGACAACATTAAGAAAAGCAGGTCTGAGCACAGTCACAATGGTTTTCCATCCAAAAACAGCATTTTTTTCTAAACTGCTATTTAACTTATCTCACACTAAAAACAGAAATATTACATCAAGGCTGTAGCAACTAATTGTAACTATCTGTTGAAATAAACTGCAGAGGGGCATTTGATAAGAATGTGGTAGCAGGATGTTTTACAAATTTCTTCTTTCATTTGACATCCATATTAGGTGTCAAGTGTTAAACAATGCGACTTACACATACACACACACATACACACTACAACAAGTCAACATCACACCTTCATTCTTAAGTTGAACACTTAACAAATTTACAACACAAGTGGGGACTACACTGTGCGCTGCTTTGTCAGTTATGGTACAAGTGTGTAATCATGAACAAATTAAGGAGCAGCACAACTAAAATTACACTTTTTTGTAGTGTAGGAAATTTCCTGCTATTTAAGAGTGGAAGGCACCATATACTTTTTGATAAAGACTTTGATATTCTAACATCTCAGGAGACAACAGCAACTTCAAGGATGTGTTATTACTGAAGAATGAATAATGGTTCATGTCTGAAACAGATTCAATGGACAACAAACTATAATAGTCCCATATGCCAGTCACTTAATTTACTGTCACATGGCAGTAACTACTAGCCAAGCTTTAATTTATACACATTCAAAGATGCTACACACACACACCTGAAACGTATGTGTGGTTAGCTGCAGTGAACTTACCTGTTCTTTCACAGATGCTAAAATGGTGGTGGCTGTAGCCTCAGGTTCCACTAGGCCTTGGTCTGTGGAGGCTTCCCGAGAGGTCAGCAGCAGCCCCTCCTCCATAAAAGGGGTCTGCTCAGGAGCTGGCATGCCTCCTGCAAAAAAATAAATATGTCATTAGTCTTGCGAAGATTACAATACAGACCCTGTTTCAAATGATTATCCCATAACACTTAGCAGTGCAGAGTCAGTGTCTTAAACTGTAAGTTACTTATTTACCTACTTCAGCCGGAAGGGAAGAATGAAAAGTCCCACTTTCAGCTAATGCCAAGGACAAAGCTCACATAAAACCTCTAAGAATGGCCAGTACAATGGCACACAGGCAAGGTGTCTATCTGTACCACCAATGAACCATATTAGAGAACTGACTTGGGCCACTGACAGGAGGAATAGGATGAAGTTGCAGATGGCCAGCACTCCTACCTTAGAGGAAGGTCTGGGGAACCCAATGCCTGAATGACTTCTGATGGGGATAATGAACCTGGTAGGACATCTGAGGGGAAAACAGGAGAAGGTGTCAGCCATGATGTCTGATCATCACTACAGTAGCCTCTGCCACAGCTAGGGAACATAACCAGCAAGTACAAAAATAAAGGTATCCCACTCCTTTACTTATAATGCCACCCACCTGTGAAGAGACACGTCCGACAGTGTCCCAAACAGAAACTACTGGGGGCCATGGCAGGGTGAGCATGGGACTCTGGGCAAAAGCTGATGTCAGCATGGGGTCAGGTAGGGAACAGCAACAAAAACAAAATCTCTAGTGATACAGCGAGTGGTACAAAATGATTAAACATAAGCACAAATGCCTGTTCAGTAACTGATACAATTCGGACTGTGAATAACAGAGGCTGAAATAGGAGACACCAAGAAAAAAAAAACAGTTGTATGGAAAACCCACAGTAATACAAATGGAGTTCTTACACTTACTGACAATAGAAAGATAAACCGGCTATGAACATGACCATTTGAGTTGCAAAGACTTGACAGATGTAAACAGCTAACATAAATTGATGGAGTTAAAAGGCTATGCCGTAATAAGACAATGAGCTGCTAAGATTTTAATCCATTCACCTTCTAGACATATAGACAACATGAGCAAAAGCTAAGGATGACTATGACAAGTAATATGAATGGGACAGGAAGCCAAGGAGAGAAAAACTCTGAAGAGTGAAGACCGACGCTGTCGGGACAGATGAAGGTGAGGAGTGTGTTTTAAAAGGAATTCAGTAAAGACTGGTGAACAGGACAATGGAAAAACAGGACAAAGGATAGCAAACAGGTGCTGCAAATTATAACAGTACAAGAGAAGCGGCAGAGGAGGTAGTGATTCAGGTCTAAAACTCAAACTGCAAAAAAAAAAAAAAAATAGACATAGGAGAGGGAAGACAGTAAGACGTTTGTCTAGATATTTCAGACAAAGGAAGGGAGTATGCAGAGCAGTTTAAGCAGAAAACACAAAGATGGAAGAAAGAAGATACAAACCGATGACAGTGAAACGAAGGACTAGGGGTAAAGCACATTTCATGTAAGCAGAACAAAAGGGATTACAGACGCAAAGAGATGCAGCTCATGGTGGGAAACAGACAGGAGTACCAAAACAGTACAGAAATAGGTAGGTACTAGGCTATCAGCCCTGGGGCCTATACAAGCCTAGCCAAAAAGGTACCCTTTCTTTTGCCACCCAAGAAAACTATTTTCCTGAGCTACTGTCGAGCAGAGCGACAGAGGTGATCCCCGGGGTGAATTTCCTATTTCCCATCCAATCATCAAGATTTTTCTTGAAGAGTGCCAATGAAGAGCTTTGTTTGATATAGACAGGTAGTTTATTCCAGAGTATGGGAAGTCTCTGGGACAGGAATCTATCCCTCTGGCATGTTCTGTTTATTGTGGTGACAAGGTTTAGGTCCCTAGAGCGTGTAGCTCGGTGGGATTGGGATTTCTTTAAGTGGAGCATGTCCAACAGTTCTGGGTTTGACATAGCTTTGTATGTTAGGCAGAGATCACCTCTGAGTAGGCGATATGCAACGGAGTAAAGCTGGAGTTTTTTGAGATGGTCTGCATAGGGCATCTGAGGCTGGTAATCCTCTTTGTGAGGAATTTCTGTGGCCTTTCCAGTTGTTGTAGATGTCTTGTGAGGTACATACCTAAAGGGGCGTTGTACTCTATAATGGGTTTAATGAGTGATAAGTACAGGGGAACAATGACCTCTTTTTTTTCTGGATGAGAAACCTTTTGTGATGAGGTGTGCCACGTAGAAGGATTTCCTGACTACTGTGGCGATGTGATTATCAAAGGAGAGACTACTGTCCCCACCTGTGTCCCAAGGTCTCTTATCACACTTTCGATGTTAAGTATACTACCGCCTATTTTGTAGTTCATGGGTAAATAGTTTTTACCAAAGGGGATGACAATGCCCTTTTTGGCACTGAGCTTGAGGCCATGGCTTTGACACCAGGCATCTGTCTCAGTGAGGCCCTTTTGTAGGATGTCCACATCGTTAGGAGTTTCGATTATGGCTCCTAGTTTGCAGTCATCTGCAAACTTCGTTAGCCAAAGAACTTCTGTGTTACCCTGTACTTCAGAGAAGTAGATACCAAACAGGAGATGACCCAGGACTGAACCCTGTGGTACTCCACTTGTCACTGGTCTGAAGTCGGATTTGGAGTCTGCTACTTTCACAGTGTGGGTTCGGTCAGTGAGCCAGTTGGCAACCCATCTTCTGACATTGGGATTTATACCTAATTTAGTGAGTTTATCTATAATTCCAGAGTGGGGAATGGTGTCAAAAGCTTTGGCAAGATCTAGATAGGCTGTGTGAACCACCTTAACCTTGTCTACGGCTTTGGTGACTGCTTCAAAGAAGTCTGTCAGGTTTAGGAGACATGATCTGCCTTTTACAAACCCAAACTGGGTGAGGTCCAGAGTTTGGAGATTACCAATGTCTTTGTTTATAAGTTCCATGATGATACGTTCCATGGCCTTGCAGACCAAGCTAGTCAGGCTAATGGGGCGGTAGTTCCTGGGGTCCGTGGTGGCTCCCCCCTTGTGGAGTGGGATAACCGTCGCTGTGCGCCATTCAGCAGGCACAAAGCCTGAGGTGAGGCTATGATTGAACATGGTACTTAGGTGGGGTGCCAGTTTGTTCTGTAGTTCGTGTAGAATGCAGCCTGGGATGTTGTCTGGTCCCATGGATGCTGTATTCTTGGCTTTGGAGTGTGGTTTTTACCTGTGCAGCCGTGATTACAGGAACTTTGCATTCTTCCGGTATAGAGATGGGCTCTTTAGGGGGGGGTGAGAGGGGGGTAAAGTTAGAATTGAACCTATCTGCCAGGATGTTGGCAAGATCAGTTGGGTCTGTATATTTAGTGCCACTGTGCTGTAACTCAGAGCAGATCGGAGTGTTGCCATTGAGATTCTTGACATAGCTGTAGAATGCTTTGTGGTTGTCTTTCGAATCAGTGGCGATTTTGTTTTCGTAACTAGGTTTGGAGGATTTTATCAGGGATCGCAGCTTCTTACTGAGGCTGACCAGGGAGCTCCTCCACTCATGGGATTTTACTCTCTTTTGCAACAGTTTCTTCCTTCTGTTGAACAGTTTGTTTATGGCAGGGGACCACCAGATTGGCCTTCCTTTTTTTGCAGGATAGCGTCTTGGTTCTGTTTGGGATAGCACGATCCATGCACTCATGTACGTGTTTATAAAGTGCAATTGTGTAGGATTCAGTAGTCGTAACTGTATTGTCCATCTGCATGGGTGTCATGATGTTCAGCACTTCTGTCTTAAGAAGCAAGAAGTTGGCTTTGGAGAAATACTTTACCATGGTTTCCTTAATGGGGGGAGGGGGCAGGATGTGGATATCTAGGGTAATTAGCTTATGGTCGGATCGGACCAATGAGGCGTTGACTTCAGGTGTGGAACACCGGTCACTCATGTTGGTAATGACTAGATCTAGGATACTGTTGCCCCTGGTGGGGGTGTGTGGATAAGTTGATCCAGGGCATTGGAGTTTATGAATTCCAGAAAGCGTTGAGCGAAGGAGTTGGTACACGAGCAGTATTCCCAGTTAATGGTGGGGTAGTTGAAATCGCCCATTATTAGGGTGTTTGGTTGAACCCCAATATTTTCCAGTACATCAAGAAAAGAGGAGTGGGAATCCTGGGGCATGGTGGATGATCTGTAGCAAGCTACAATTTGGATTGCAGTTTTGCCCAGAGTTAGTTGCACTTGGATTACCTCGGATGCATTATGCTGAGCAACTAGCCTAGAGGTGTGGATATCCTTAATGAATATGGACACACTTCTGCCTTTGGTGTTCCGGTCCAGGTTACAAGGCCGAAAAGTGTGGTATGAGTTATAGCCTGGTAGTGCAGGAGTGCTCTCTGGAGCCTTGAACCAGGTCTCAGTCACTGCACAGACATTGATGTTCTCCATTTTAAGGAGTGCCTCAAGTGAGTGCATTTTGAGATTTAGACCTAGCATGAGTAGCATCACCCTCAGTTTTTGCTTGCCTGTTCCTGTTACGGTGGTGAATTTGTCATTTGAACCTTGCCTAAAAAAGGCACTATAGGGGCGGCAAGAAACTTAGCCAGTATCCGGAATCCCAGGGGTGACAGGTGTAGGCCATCTCTGGCAAAGCATCGTGGTCTGTCGACCATGTCATCCCAAGCAAACAGATACTGGATCCCTTTAGAATGGCACCAGAAGCTTAGCAAATTGTTGAAGTCAATCATTTTGTCCTTGTACTGCGGCATCATTCTGGGTGATGGCAGAATGCTACTCAGGGCTACGGTCATACCTGCCTAGGCTACAAGATCGGAGAGCTCTTCCATGTCTCTTTTCATGTAGTCCAAGGAGGTACGTCTCAGGTCATTCACAACAACATGGACAATAACAGAGTCATACTTGTACTTGTTGTGGAGTGACCTGAGTGCGTGGGTTATGTGGCGGATCCTGGCACCAGACAGGCAGCTGACAGTAACCTTCTCCTTGTTTAGCCTGGTAAGTGGGACATCAGTGTGCCTGACTACAGAGTCACCTATGACTAGTGTGTTGGGTACGTTGTTTTGCCTTATTGGCTGTGGTTGAGTGGCACACTGAGTCTGCGGGCTATGTATCATTTGGGTTGTGTTGGGGGGGGGGGTTGCTTGCATTTCTGCTTTGGAGGTCTCTGTTTGAGGAGATTATTATTGAGAGCCTCCGCAAATGTTTTTGTGTTTCTATGTGTGGATTTTGGTGGTGCAGATTTAGTGAGACTATGTGATGAGTGTGGTGTGGTGCAAGTGTTTACCTTCTCCTCTTGACTGTCAAGTTCAGTCTTGATTGGAGAGAGCTTTACCTCCAATTTGGCTAGATAAGTGCATCTCTCACAGGTTGTAGTGTTGGGTGGAAGGAGGAGAGGGTTGTCTGTGTACATGAGGCAATTTCTACACTGCCCCAAGATGCCCAGATTCATCAGATAGACAGGAGAGAACACTGGGAGCTGACCTTTGGACATGTTGTGTCTTTCGGCTTTTCCCGGTTAGGGGTCGCCACAGCGGAACTCTGGTCCGCTAATGATTGGCAGCAGATTTTTACGTGCCGAGTTGCCAGCCCTGACGCACAACCTTCAACGAAGGCACGCCCATTCACGCATGTCTCCCCACAGAAGACGCTCTAGCTGAGAATCTAATGGGACAACGCCTGAATAAACTATTTTCCTCTAGATAAGTGAGGAAAGTGAGTACAACAGCTGTTTTTCTCTAAGCAAGTGAGGAAAGTAAGTACCAAAACAGTTTTTCTCTAGGTAATGAGGAAGATTGAGTGCTGTAGTAATTAGCAGGTTACTTAGTGCTTACAAGTTCTGAACAAGTGCTGATCACGAATAAGCAAATTCAAGTGCTAAAACTAAGAATCTGTATCTTTTAAATCAGAAAGTTGAGAGAGATGGAAAAACTGCCCAAACGGTCAACAATTACAACTTCTGGGCCAGAACCACTCCTTATGTGGTAGATAGGCTACCCAGTGCCCACCACTCCCACAGACAAGACAGAAGGCTTCCCTCCAACACAGAAAACCCGGGGGGCTCAGAAGCTTACACACAGTCCTGGATACAGCAAATCTGAATCTGGACTACACTAGTTACAGGAAAGGTATTTTATACACACACACACACACACACACATATATATATATATATATATATATATATATATACACACACACACACATACAGAAAAGTAGCTAAAACAGCAGTCAAAACAATTAAAATGCAGTGCAAGCTAGCACACAAGTATGTAGCAATGTTAGACTAAACTGTTGAAAAAAATGCAATTAAATTAAAAATGACTAAAAACAAGTGCAGAAGGAGTCTATTAGGTAGAATGAGGCAAAGAGATGGGACTGGGGGGAGTGTCCCAGATCAAATCTACAGTGGGGGCGGGCAACTGCAAAAGCCTCCAAATTTAAACAACACAGGAATAGGGAGAGTGGGTAGGGGAAAACCAACACCTTCAGCGGAGATCTGAAAAACTATACAGTGAAGCAAAAATAACAGTGCACACCTCTGAAGTCAGCCAGCAATGATATAAAATTAGTCAAACAACCATTACCAGTACACAACTCTGAAGTGCCAGAAAAATATACTCAGCTCTGTATATCTCCAGATAGTTTGAAGAGCACTCTGTCAGGACACAGGAAGGCTCCAGCAATGATATGCAGACTTTTACTAAGAGGTTCTAATTTTATGCAAGTAATCCTTTAGATGAAAGGGAATATGGAAACGTTTCAGTTACCACAAACAGAACTAGAACTAATATTTTTAAGTATGTAAACTTCAGCACCCAGTACAGAAAGACTGGGGACCAGACCTCCCAACCGTTCCGAATTACTCGGTTTTTACCGAGTTTTGGGGTCCAAATGAAGGGGTGCCATGTTTCCAGAGTGGCTCCCCTTCATTTCCGATTTTACCTTTTCTTTACCTTTTTTAAACCTTTTTTAAACTTTCGCGCTGTCGGAGCTGATGTCATCACGTGTGCGATGACGTCAGCACCGTCAGGCTACCAGCCAGTCGGAATTAAGCTCAAGGAGCTCACATCATTTCCAGCTGGCTGGATTTGAATTACAAGCTGGCGGGAAGAAACGTTTTCTGTGCAGGTAGAAAACTTTTGTGCCACAGCATTTGAAAGCCGCCGCCGGGAACCCAGGAAAGTATATGCAAGCAGCCGAGAAACATCAGGGCAGGATGACTGAGAACAGGGGCAGAGAATACAACTGCAGACCAGCCGGGAAACATCAGGGCAGGCAAACCGACGACCGAGAACAGGAGCAGAGAATTTCAATCAGGGCAGGACGACCGAGAACAGGAGCAGACAGACCAGCCGACTACTCAGGGTAAGATTGTGTGTGAAGTTAATGAAACTGGAGTACATATTCATTTTAGTGTTATTACCTACATGTGGCTATGTGTAGCACATGCTGTTAGTGAATGTAGCTAATACTCTGCCTGACGGACAGCAAAAGGAGTGTATGTAGGGAGTGTGTTGGACGGGTTTGTTAGTGCATATCTTTCGGAGCACTGTTGATTCATTTTCCATCAGTTAATTATTCTGCCTTAGTGGTTTAAGCACAACTTGTATCAGAATGAATACAGAGATTTATATTCTGAGTAGTGTAGCAGTTCTTTCAGAGTTTTTTCATTTATTTAACTTTGGAAACTAAAATAATGTAAGAACGGTTTGTTTGCTGTAGGAAAACTGCTGTGCTCTCACCCACATGTATGCACACTGCACTTTAATAGTATACCACCCTTTTTTTTTGAAAATGAGCATGTGACATTCTGTTTTTTTTTTCTCTCTCTTTGTCTCACACACACACACACACACACACACACACACACACACACACACACAAGCTCACACTACACTTTGTGGTGCATTATTTAGTCATTTGCTTGGGATGTTTCATTTGCATGCGAGTATATTAACTTATTTAATTTCTTGCTGATCAAAGAGTTCTTATTAATCTGTTGCTGCTGCTTAAATATGTCATTGTGCCAGCAGTTAAGGTGTAGATACTTTAATAAATGCTCGTCCAATACTTGACTGCACTTCACTTGTTATATTACCAGAGGAAAAAACATTTAGCCATTTTTATTTGGACAGAGTTGCTAAGGAAGACATAGCTTTCAACTTTCAGTTTGCAAAATGAACTCTTACGTCGCACAATGTGGAACACTTAACTAGAAAGCTCACAGCATGATTGTTAACTATTTCCTTGTATTTTTGGTGAGGTAGTATGAGATATTGTTCAGTATTTACCACAGATATTTGTTAAAACAATTCTTAAAGAATGTCTGCCAAATCCTGTCAATGTGGAAGAGTGGGAAACATGATTTTTTTTTGCCTAAAAATGAGGAATGTTCCTCATAGAGGCTGAAAGTGTGTGTGAAAATGCCCCCTTTATAATACACCTGGTGGCTAGATGTACTCGGGCTCAAACCCTGTACCCTGGGTATAGGATAAAAAGAGCCTAATGTCCTAGCCACCACTTGTGAATTTTTTGTTCTGTTCCCCATACACTCTGTGATTTCAGGATGGTTGTGACAATTTACTGAAGGTTGAATTTGATTAATGACAGGCATTTGAATTTCAGACTTCACATTCTTCAGAAAATAAATGGTAGCAAAAAACTTTTATTCTAGCAATTTTCTAAGTGTTTAAGATCAGTATTTGAAAATTGTACCTAATGTGGGGCAAGTTTCGGTCTTCCTAGCTTTTGGGAAACAAGCTGCTGATTTGGCATAGTGGTATGTTCTGACTGTAGTGCACAGTCATGTGTTCAAGACTTGGCAGTGAAATGCATGGTGGTAACGCAGCATTTTATTCTAGCAACTTTAAATTATAAGCAATGTTTAAAATGTGTCCCTGGTTTTTGGCCTTTTTGCCCCCCCCCCCCCCAAAAAAAAACGTTAATTGAAAATAAGTGCAAGAAGCTGTGCAAGATGACTATGCCTTATACTACTGTCATTCTATTTTTATATGTATATTTGTGTGTGTGTGTGCGTAAGTAGACTTTTATGATGGAAATGTTCTAAATTGGGCAGTTTTGTCATTACTGTTTCATGCATTTCGTTTCATTGCCTGCTGAAAAAATCTTCAAATAAATTTAAAATATGCTCTGTCAAACAAGTATGCTGTATTATACAAGGAATATAATTTACTAAAGTCAGGAAGGTGTGTCAAAGAACACATATATGTTTCTTGTTTTGTGTGCAAGCAAGGGGCCAGTGATTTGAAAACAACCCAAAGGTAATCTCAATCCACCACTGGCATGATTCATTTTATATGGCTGTGATGTAGGTTTCAATGCTATTTTAATGAATGTGAGTTTCAAGGGCAGTGAAGTTTTAATGCCAAGTCTATTTTCATTGTGAGACAGTATTACTTTGTTTAACAGATGTCTATTGGTGTTTGTGCATTGTGCTGTAAAGTGTAAAAATGAAATACAAATCATTGTAGAAGTAAAGCAGTATGCACACACTAGTGTTTATGGTAAATGGGGCAAAATAG
The DNA here is from genome assembly GCF_019279795.1 of Protopterus annectens. Lineage (NCBI taxonomy): Eukaryota > Metazoa > Chordata > Ceratodontiformes > Protopteridae > Protopterus > Protopterus annectens. Next base: position 1,141,062,024 of record NC_056737.1, read on the forward strand.
CCAGGTAATGGGACATAGGAATGGCTGCAGGGAGAACTCTGGTGCCATATTTTGGTTGTCTGTTCTTCATTTTGCAGGAAAGTTGGTATCCCACAATTCCACGGGAGCGGGCGGGGTTACATAATTATGTATGCAAATTTTATGTTAAACAGCTTACCGATTTGTACCTATTTTTCATGGGCCTTGTCCAGATTTTTGATGATCCAAGGTTGAGAGGTATGCTGGGGACTTGGCTAAAACAAAGTGCCCTATTTATCCATTTTGAAAACAGAAGGTCATGAAGCTCTGCATAACCGGAATCATTACTCACACACATGCACTAGGTCCAATCATCGAAACTTGGCTAAAATCTATGAAATTCATCTTTCACATTGGTGCAAAAAGCACGAGAGAGGGGTACTTATCTGTGAGCAAAAAAAAAGACTTGCAGAACTGTATACAGACAGCTGTAAGAGGTGAGGCCTAAGCAACTTTTGGATTGCTGCTCCAGGAGGAATGGCTGGTGATCACAGACAACTGCATTCACCAGACACACTCTTACAAGGTGCACCAAACAATGCCAAATGCTAGGATGGATACATAAATTTTTTTTTTCAATAATATTTCTTTATTATTTTAAATGTACACTATTTCACAAGAGTAAACACTGGTGATAGACATTTGTTACAAAAACAATAAATTAAAACATTTACACTATTTACATGAATGCTTTCATGCTTTAAAAGTAAGACAGAAGACAAGACTTGTTTTTTCCCAGGGTTAGTACCAAGTTAGTAAGCTACTATATGATGTTATGATTTTAATTGTGTATGCTTTAATTGTCTTCAAGGTCAATGTTTTATGCAAGTATAATGATGGGATATCAATCATCAACGCTTGCGTGGGAGTTTAGAATATTACATATTCCCCCAATCAATGTATCCAAAAATCAAGCAATCATTCTCAGTAATATTTTTTTATTAATGAAACTCTATATAGCTACCAACTGGCTGACCCAATCTAAAATCTCATGGAACAGCTTTAGGAACTTAGCGATAAAACATATATTAGCCCACAAATACATAATAAACAAAATAAAAATCCTAATATTTTGAAACGTTGGGAACAAATATTCAATATTATACTTGGATAGCATTGTGACCCTTTTTTACCCATGTCAATCATACAAAATCATACCTTTGCAAAACCAGGCTTTTAATAACATCACATTATAAGAATTTGCTAAAAGCAGAATTACACACTAACGTTAAAAGTTAAATACGCTTAAGCTAATAACTGGCCAGCAAAATAAAGTTTTCATAGTAAATGCAAACAAATATGAAATGAGCCCACAAAGAATAAAAAAGGAAGAAAACACAATACATCACAATTTGTTTACTTGTAGTTTACTGACTCCAGACCTTCTCTGTACATCAGTTAAGTATGTTGCCCAGATTGTGATTGGGAGTTGGTATAATAGTTAAGGTGTTTACCTCACAGGCACAAGGTACAGGGTTTGATTCTCGCATATGAAGGAAAATTAACTAGGCTTAAAGTGGTTCACCTAGACACCTAACCTAGTAATTACTATACATATACACTCACACACACACACACACACACACACACACACACACACACACACACACACACACACACACACACACATATAAAGTTAAGTAGAAAGCACCTGAAGAGGCACTACTTCTGAATCATGGAATATGAAAGGGAAATATTGGCTCCTACCTAGCACTTGAACCTAGTACCTCCAGAAATCCATGCTGTCATAGTCTCTGGACTTATAAGGAATATAAATGGTTTTGTGCTAGGTTTCCCTTAAAAGTTTTTTTTTTCTTTTTAGGTACAAAGGAATTAGCATTGTGATTTTAATACTGACGTTCCAGGGTTCAAGCTTCAGAAAAAAGCCATTTTTTTTCTTTTATACTCCGATTTAAAAGCAATCCTTGTTCATAGGTATATACTAGGCTAATAACCACTGGGGCATTTGAAAACCTTGCCATACAACCCAAATGTATCCCATAAGTTACTACACCTTAGAGGTTATTTTATGGGGTATGTGAGTTAGGACATGATTTAACGCCTGCCTCTGTTCATCACAAACATGTGTCAGACCAGGGGGGCGAATTTCTGATTTTCCATCCACTGGTCCAGGTTGTACTTGAACAGGGTTATAAAAAGGCTCTGCTTCATATGGATGGGAAGCTTATTCCAAAGAAAGGGATTTCCCGGAGATACACATCCATTTCCTTCAACATGCCCTTTTACATCACAAGTTCTAGTGCTATTTGTTCAGCGGATATGCAAAAAGTCTATCACAGCGGGATCCAAGGATACCTTGAATGCCAGGCATAAATCACCTCTCATTAGTCTGTCGGAGTATTGAGTTAGGGCTTTGAAGTGATCAGCATAGGACATTGGGTTTATGTTCTGTATTCTTTGTAAGGAACTTTTGTAGACATTTCAGTTGTTGCATGTGCCTGGTCATGTTTATACAGAAGGGGTATTATACTCAATGATGGGTCTGTTAAGGGCTGAACATGGTGGCACAATGACTTTCCTGGATCTAGATGTTATGTCCTTACTTATAAGTTGAGTGAGACAGAATGATTTTCTTACAAGCCAGGTTACTATTTAGGATTCCCCTAATCACAGACTACTGTGTCTAATTTTACAGGCATTTTAATCAATGAGGTAGTTTCCCTGGGTGGCTGACATCCCAAAAGGTACCTTTAATGAATTATCACTTGCGACACAGGCAAACTTGATTTTATACAAAACTAATTAAATCATATTAACAAGTTCGCATTTATAAACATTATACATCACATATAATCTTCTACACAATACAGTCAAACAAAACTTGCATACATTGTTCAGTTGCTCTCTTCTCTTAAATGTCATTCCTCCCCCAAAACATTCTCCTGCATGTATTGCTCTTACAATTTCCTATGTAATTTACTCCGGCCCTTTCCTTTCTTTAAAGAAATGTTTTATTAATTTGACATATATACAATATATACACATACAGGAAGAAATTAATCAGCATATACTGTTATACAGCGTCAGGAATACATTGAATCATCAAGGTAATCTTGTATAATTAACACATTAAGAGGTTTGGTATTTCAATGGCAACATTCCAAGGCTATCCCAACCACAAAGTCTTAGTGCGACTTACAGATCTTATTCTGATCACTTATTTTTCAGTTATACATAGTATTACTGTTTAAACATTCTTTGAATGTAGTAACTGAATTTGATTTCCATTTTTTGTAATACCTTTTCTTGCTACTGTTAGGAGACTACAGAACTTTTTGTTGTTTGGCTTTTACAAATAAAGGAAGTGGAACATTCATTAGTATTATGGATCTAGTTGAACAATTATGGGACCATAACCCCTTAAAAACATACTTATCTCATCCCAATATACATTTAATTTTTCACAATCCACTAACATGCATGTCCAATCATTTTGTATATCTTTGCTACATCTTCAACAGAGTGAGGAAGTCATTTTACTAAACTTAGAGATTTTAAACGGAGTAACAAATATTCTGTGCATTTATTTCCATGTAAAATCTTTCCAGTATAAACTTGAAGTCTTAACAGATTTAACAAAATTTTATTCTTACCATTTATTGACCCACTAAATCCACTACTATCTAAAAAGTTCCAGAATTTTGCATTAAAATTATTATTTATAATCTACTTGTATAACTGGGACAAGCATCCTTTGTAGGTCAATCTACTGTTGATGACAGCGTTCATATAATGGGGGATGGTGTTCTCAACTCATCTGCAAATTCATTTAATTTTTACTGATGGAAAATATTAACTGGTTAACAGATTCCTCCAATTTATAATCTTTTATTAAATATTCTGGCGACTCAGCTTTTCCTTTTTCAAACAAATCAGACCATAACACTAATCCACTCCTTTCTAGCAAATTCATGTTAACATTCTGAGTTTCTTTAGATCTAGAGAGGTGTGCAATGGGAAAGCACAAAAATTCTTATGTTGATATTAATGGACTTTTAAAAACATATTTAACTGTTTTAAGAACTGATTTTCATATATGCAAAGTCTAAAGACTGAAATGAATTTCCTTCTAACATACATTTTATTAACCAGATGAAAGGACTGTTACATGTTTCTAATTTATCACATTGAATAAACTTATAAGAATTTAGTAAAATCTGCTCCTGAATGGTTTTCATTGCCTAGTGTGGAGTCTGCCCAGAGTGTAACACTAAAAATTTGCAGCAATAGAATAAGATTTTACATCTGGAAAGCTAATACCACCATACTCCCACAATCCTATATGATTTCTACAAGCAGTTCTTGGCTTTTTGGGATAGACTCCTACTCTTTTCTAAAGATCCCACTTTTTCTCTCTCAAAATGTTCATTACTTCAGGTGCTGCTGATTTAGATCATTTTCTAGTAAATGCTTTTACAGCAACCACTGGAATAAAATGTAAGGCCTTGCTATGTTTGGGCAATTCAGATCCTGTATCCCAGCTAAAGAAAACAAATTATCACTTCCTTAGTTACTCTCATTTGCTTGCCCAGTAATGCTGAGACTCAGCTGGCAAATTGTAAAAATTACTTACACTCCAAACACACATGCTGCCAGGTACCTCTTTCTTCCCAATTACACCTCCAGTATTTGCCATTTACATGATGAAAAATTCTTTGAAGTATGCTTAAATTCATAGATTCATATGTGTGTACTAGGCTAATGGCCCTGGAGCCTTTACAAGCCTAGCCGATAGGATTACCCTGGCATCTTGGCACCCAACCTTAGTTCGGTCGAGCAGAGCCACTGGAGTGATCACTGGGGTGAATTTTCTATTTCCCATCCACTCATCAAGATTGATCAAGAGGCTTGGGATATAAACTACCTATGCAAACACTTCCAAGCAAAAATCCTAAATCTTGTACACTTTGTTGCATATTTGAGATCCATACATATACTGTTTCTTTGTGATTTTTTTTTATCTAACCTCTCTTCCCATGTTTTACGACCTCCTCTAATTCCTATAGTTACCATGCAATATTTATTTATTTGCAGTTTGTTAACCAGGAAAGTCCATTGGGCCAAGGTGAGCTCTTTTTCAATGGAGACCCCGGGAGTAAAGCTCCATGTGAATACATATGCATACAATATTTTATACGCCTACTAATTATCCCTTCTTCACAGCAACTTCTGTTCTAGATTCAACTAAAAACTCAACCAGTACAGGTCTTTCACTTAGGATTTTCCTATCTCCGTCTCTTTGCCTATATTCCAATATCAGTCCCTGATAGAGGAGACAAATCTCTAGCATGCAGTTCAAATCTCTTCATGGTCTCTTCCCATTTTATTACCTTTCCCTCTCAAATTACTTCTTTCCATACCTTTGTTTCTTTGTCAACTTCCTCCAGCCAATTTCAGCCTCCTTCTGCCTATTCTCTGTACCCTTTAACTGCAGTCATTGCTATCGGCTGAATCCTTTTTGGTGATTCTCATGTTGGTTTAGTTTTTGGTATACTTTCTGCTACTTTATGACTAGAACAGTCTTTATGACTGCTATTCTCCTTAAGTATCTATATCCAAAATCTCACTTTCTCCTTATTTTTTTCATCTCTCTCTCCCCCCAACACCTTCATCATCCCTTTCTACTATGAATTGCAACTTTCAGCTTGTGATATGTATAACAGCCTTAACTGCATAGCTCTAAAATATCCCTTCAAATCAGGTAACCCTAAACCTCCTTGTTCTATTGGAAGGATCAACTCCTCCTAGTTGACTCTTGCCCCTTCCCCTCCAAGATAAAATCCTTAAACTCTATTAATTACGATCCACAACTTTTCTTTTCGTTAATACTATTCTTGACGAGTATAAAACTAAAGGGATTAAACAAATTTCATTGATTGTATCTTGCTATCCTATCCATAGGCAAGAGGAGTTTCCAGTTTCTCAGTTTTTATATTATATTTTGTATTATATTTTGTTTAGTCTCTCTTCCCATATAGCCTTAGCTGCCATGAGAGAGTCCTTTTAAGCCATACTCTTAAATACTTAATTTTATCATGTCATCATAGACATGGGTATTGCCAAACCAATTCATGCATGGGGACAGTTTACAACTATAGTCTTTATTTATCTTCATTAATTTTATATCCTGAAAAAAAATAGAAACAGTCTCAGAATGTTCCATAACACTGAAATGTCCTTTCCTGGTTATTTCCAGTACAAAATATCTGCAAATAAAGCCAGCTTTTCTTGAATACCATACCAATTCAGTCCTTGAATTTCTGAGTCTCTTATTTTTCTTTAACAATGGTTCTAGATATAACACAAATAAAAGTGGAAAGAGGACACCCCTGGCTGTCTTTTCTCTTCAGATTAAAGTTGAAATGGGCATATAAGAAGCTGGATTTCAAAGGACTTTATTATCTTTAAGTATTACAGCCACACAGCTTTTTTTTCCAGGATGTTTGTGCTTCCCCTCTTTTTAAAATGCATTTAAACAAAACATTCCGGATCTTTATCACTTTCTTCCCTCCTAGCTTCCAAACTTCCGCCAAAAAATCCCATCTGCTCCTGGAGATTTTCCTGCAGATTGATTACACATCACCATGCTCATCTCATCTCTTAGTTTACTGTTGAGCTCATCTACCTCTAACCTTGGCATATGCAAGTCTTCCATACATATTTCCATTTGTGCTTTTTCTCAATTTCCTCATTTCTTTGCTATATAAGTTTTCCTAAAATTTCCAAAATATCACTAATAACTCTACAGGATCTCTGCTTATTTTTCTTGTTATAGTCTCCCAAGTTAGGCAACAACTCTTTCTACTTTCCACTGCCCTGCTCAAGCGTTACCAAAAACAATTGCTTAAAGGTAATCTTTCTAATCTCATGCATACTATCCGTTTACTCCCTGATTTCCTATTTAGTACTCTGCAACTGTACCTCTTGTTCTGCGAGATTCCCCTTGTTCTGTAATACTTTAACCATTCTTAGCCCCTCTAAATAATTCTTGTTGCTACTTAACCAGATCTCTTTCTTTTATTTCTACCCCATTTTTCAATTCCACTTTCATCTTATCTCACTCACTAGCTATAACATCTGCAGTACTTTTCACCTTCCCTAACAAGTACTGAATAATTTCCACTACCCAGTCCTTAAATTCTTAAGTTTTAACAGGCAGGTAGAAGTGCCAGTGTCGCATCTTTACTTCTTTACCCTGTATTATTATCTTAGTAATTATTGGTACATGTTCTATCACATGGACAATACCCCTACAATTTGACCCAGTTGTTCTGGATCTGGGAACTTCTGTGGACAGTGACCTAACTTTTTACCAACATTTGCCTACTGTTTTAAGTCATTCTATACTGCAGAGCTTATAAACAAAGAGACTGTCTAGATCTAGGGATGCCATTGTCCCCCCCTCCCTTTACTCAACCCAAATTAGGCCAGTCAGGATGTATAATGTCCCCCTTTGGCATGCAACTCTCCGGACACATACAACTGGAATGCTCAGAGATGCCTTACTAAAAAGGACAGACAAGGCAAACATGCCCTACATGGACCAACACAAAGCCCTGTCACTATACTTTTTTTTCTCTCCAAACATCTTTATTAAATTTGCACATATAACAAAGGCAATCTTACATTTATACAAATGAAAAAGACAAAATAATACCACTTTAGTTGCAAATAGTTTACATCACAGACACCACTGAAATAACTGCAGTTGCAAACATACATGACTTATAAACCATCCAGTCATTGTCAGTTAAGAATTATATGGCTTATTCCTGCGTCTTAAACCTCATTTCTGCTCTGCATATATTGTTACCACAGTTCTCATTTTTTTCCTATGTAGTTTGCTCCTTCCCTTTTCTAAAGATCCCAATTCCAGTTGTGTTATCTTTATTACTATATTCACTACTTCTAGTAAAAGCTGGCCTAGACTTTGATTTCCATTTTCTAGTAATTGCTTTTTTTTTGACAGCCATCATAATTAGACTCAGCAAGGCTTTTTACTATATCAAAGTAATTCAGATTCTGTAGCATAACTCAAAAAAATAATTTCCCCAGTTAGTCTAATCTGTTCACCCGGCATCTCCAACAGAGCAGTCTGCAGGGAATCTCTGAAGTCTGCCAGCTCACTACACTCCAAAAAATTATGTTCCCAGCTACCTCTTTCTTGCCAGACGCCTCCATTTTCTATCCACCTGAGAAAAAATTCTTTGGAGTCTACTTGGGGTATACAAATACCTATGTAAACACTTCCAAGCAAAGATACTAAATCTTCCAAACTTTGTTGTATATTTGGGATATATACATATATCCCCCCATTGTCTCTTTGTGAATTGCTTATCCACTCTCTCTTCCCAATCATTTCTAAGCTCCTCTGATTGATTCTTATAACTATCATGCAATATATTATATGCTTTACTAATTATTCATTTTTAAATGGCAGCTTCTGTTCTAGATTCTATTAAAAACTCTACCAGTGCTGGTCTTTCATTTAGGATCCTCCTAATTCTTTCTCTTTGCCTATACTCTGATATCAAGACATGACAGGGAAGGCAATCTCTAACCTGCAGTCCAAATAAATTCTAGGCCTCTTCTCATTCTATTATGCTCCCCTTTCTAGTTATTTACTCCTAATACCTTGGTTCCTTTGCCAGTTTTCTCCAATAAATTCCAGACCCCTCTTGTCTATTATCTGTATCCCTGACCACAGTCATCCCTATCTGCAAAATCTCTCCTCCATTCTTGTGCTGGTTTGTCTTGTCACTATACTTCGCATTTTACAGACTGCTAAGAGGTGACCTGTGGCTGGTATACAAGGCATCCTCCAACCCATTACTGATGGATTTACTGCATATCAGCAAGTCAAATGGCATCAGAAATACTCCGAGGAACCTAAGCCTCTTCTGCAGCATCAACTGGATGGTTTGGAGGGACAAGTATCTTGCAAAGGAGACCGCTGGTGTGGAATAGACTCCTCATCCACATAAAACAAAGTTCATCCCTGCCCATCTTCAACTGCAACCTAGATCAATGGAGGGGAAACAGAAACTTTACCCCAGGACTACCTCCTGTGCTAATGGACAGACAGCTCCTAAATGCATTATCCCATGCATTGCTCCCCTCAAATTATCTATGGTATGATCCCAGGTGTTCTCATATCGACCATGGGATAGGCAAGGCCACTCTATAACCAAATGGGATAAGTTATTTCAAGCACAAAAACAAACTGGCTAGGCTTAAAGTCGCCTGCAAGGGTAGTTAGCCTAGTACTTACCTATGAACCTACTAGTTCATAAGTGTTTATTAGGCTAATGACCCCAAGGGCCTTTTAAAGCCTACCCATGCATCCCAAATCTCTGACGAGCTCTTGTACCCTCTATGTGTATGGAGGGACTTGGGAGATTAAACATTGACTAGCAGTGGCCTGGGACACAAACCATTTACAGACTGCCTGCATCTATTAGAGATGAAGGTACCAAACCAGGGATGAATTTCCTGCTCCCCATCCAATTGTCTAAGTTGCACTAGAATTGTATTAAGAAGGAACACTGCTTCGCATGGATGCGGAGCCTGTTCCAGAGAAGCAAAATAACCTACAATGGGATTTAAATCCACACACAGGAGCTCAGCAGACATTGTGGCTTATTGCTTAACCATTTGAGTTAATTGACAAAATACTATGAAAACGTTAATGGATGCATGTCAGCTACATGTTCCTGTGAAATATAATTTCGGTCAAGTCTAGCCCAGTTACTGTACCTTGGTGAATAATACGTAAATTCTCAGAGTTCCTACTACTGAATTCACATCTTCCATAATAAATATTTTCATACATTTCTTCATAAATCTAACTTTTTTGTTCTATTTTCCCTTCTAGACCCCTCGATACAGCCTCTTTGTTGCAATAAAAATTCCAGCCCCTACCAGAGTAATATTCGTTGCTGAAATATGATTATTTCTCCCCAAAATTTGAGCTCCATAATAGCAGTTTTAGGTGAAATATAAATACATGCCGGCGTCATTTTCATCCCTTCCCAGTATTCCCTTACTACCATAAATCTGCCATCATCGTTTTTTCCCTCTATCACTATTGGAGCTCCACTAGCAATTAATCTAAGTACTCCTCTTTGCCTTTGTCCCTAAAAATCTGCTTAATGCCCATCCTGAAATAGTTTCTCACATTCTCAGTTGTTTCCAAATGTGTCTCCTGTAGCACTTCTCTGAATTTCTCAATATAATTAAATATTCTTTCTTTTGTCTATACCTATGAGACCATTCACATTTTAGGATACTATGGAAAGTGTTGACATTGATAAGAAGCAATTATTTCAAACTATTATACGACAGCTTTTTTTAGCACCGGTTTGTGTTTTTGATACATGTACACACATTAGGAAAAACTATAAAGATCAACCTATCAACACTCTTAACCTATGTCACATTTTATAAGATTTTGTTTTAATGAAAACCCTCAAACAGAAAAACACCCCATAACCGGTTAACTTAAAAATCACACAAAACTATGTGCATCTTCAAATAATGAAGATTAACTCCTAACATGTACAACTGTCCTGGATACATGGCTGCAAACACAAACCTTAGTTAAAGTAGATTTTATCCATACCAAGACACGTTACTGCTTAAGTTTCTACTTACCCAAATTTGTGCCTGATCTTTATCTTTATTCCCATCAAAGATGTGAAAAACTTGCACGCTTTCAGAAAACATGAACTTTTAGCTTTTAAAAATAGTGTTTTGGCTTTCTTTTATTGCCCTATAATCAGATTGTCTCCAAGAAAAAAGAAAATGCAACCCTTAGCTGCAGGCTTCTAAAGATGAGTTGAAAATTTTAAACTTGTATTCAGTTTTCTCTTACTTGTTTCTACCTAAAGCTTATTAGACTAAGCTAATGATCTTAATTCAGGCATTTACCTATGCAAAAGTGAGAAAAAACACAAAGTCTACATATATTATGACCTATATAACATTGTAACCCATCCACCAACAAAACCAAAGATTACAGCCTATTAAACTTAAACATACTTTTGTTTAGCTGTTTTCTCCTTTTGCATTATAAAGCCTACATTTAATACTAAGAAGAAAAAAAAGCATCTACTTAATATGTTTCATATACAACTAAAATACTTTACTATAAAACATGCAATTTACATCAAGAAATATTTCACATAAGTACTGCTAAAAACCAAAATTGTTTTATTTACAGCTAGCATTTTCCTTTCTCTTACCCTTCCCACAGTGTGCTTCCAAGCATTAATGACAAGTGAGGCAAATGTATTTCAAGTTAAAAGTCCACTTTTCCCACTTTCTTGTACAGCCATACTTCACAGATGTGATTGATGTTTTGCAGTCTCACATTTATTCACTAATTTACGTGTTGCTGGCTTACTTCCTGTTCATCTCCATCTCTCAAACAGACACTCTGGTTCATTTACAAGGTACTCCCAATTCTTCGGGTCAACTCCTATATTTCTGTATCACTCTCAACCATTTTCCTTTGGAACAACGGAAAAGCTTTCAATGGTAGAGTCTCAGTATGTGCTTTGCTATCAGAAGAATGAGAAGCAGAGTTCCCTTTGGCTTGATGACACACTTTGAACAAACGTTTGTATTTCCTTCTTAGTCTGTTCTGTATCAAAAATCACTTTGATCCTCCAGGAAAAAAAAAGTATTCTTAAGACAGTTGGATACTTGAATATAATACCTGCCTCTCGACATTTCCTGATTGCTGGAATAAATTTTTCTTCCTGGTGTACAATGAATAATCATTTTCCACAAACACTTGTCTCCAACTTTTAATACTTGGCCCCTTTGCCACAGTTTTGTCAGGCTCAACTCTTTGTGCTGGTAGGTTTGCATCGTTACTAATACAGGTCTTGGCTGGTTTCTCATGGTCAGGTTTAGAGAATACACACAGTGTGCCCTTTCAATCAACTGTTCCTGCCATGGAATACTAGACAAGTTGCTTATTTGTGCCTTCATAAAATTAATGCAAGTCTATCCCTTCCAGTTTCCCTGGAACAGCAAAACTCCTCAGATTTTCTCTACATGCTCTGTCCTCTAATTCTACCATTTTTTGAAACATCTCTTCTTGAGCAGTCTCATATTCAGCCAGCCTTTCTTTCATTTTCAACATCTGATTTTTGCAGTTTTATCAGCTCATCTGAATATCTATTTAAAGCTTCAATTTTTCCAGCATTTTATTTGAGTTGATATACTCAGACAATATGAGATATTGCCAGCTATGCCAACAGAAGTAGGGCAGTTGATGTGTAACATATGCCAGCACAGATGGTTGCAATTTTGTAAATTATGTCATTTGTATATCAAACTGATATGTACAGATATTTGTGTTGAAAAATGTATTTATGAAGTTGCTTGTGTTAAAAAAAATTTACCAACAGTGGGTCCGGACTGTACTGTAAATTAATTAAATTTATATATTGCAGCAAAGGGTACTGGAAGAGAAGAGGTTAATCTCAATCCACCTGACTTTGGAAAATAGTAAGAAATTAAATTACTGAGCCTAGGCCACAAAGATGTTATCTCACAGCTTTGAATTAAGCCAGAGATGCAATGTCTGTAAGAAATATGGTTTATTAGCTGCCGTAGAAGAGTGGAAAGTGTTTTATGACTTCCAGGAGCTGTAGCAGATCTTGGCGTGTGTGTGTGTGTGTGTGTGTGTGTGTGTGTGTGTGTGTGCGTGCGTGTACTACTGACACACAGATGTTAAAATCCTGGCACTTTCTAACAATGGGGTTGCATAGGAACCAGAAGTCAGATGACCAGATGTACATGTCATTCTGGAATCCATCACTAAAATGATGTTTAATACTAGGTGAGACTGAAGTCTCATGGCAGTCTATTTTTGGGACTTGACATCAAAGGATCAGTCACCTACTTCGCCTTGCCTTGCTGTAGTAAGCAAATCACCTAGGGAATAGTAACTCTCTAGATCAGTCAAGAAACTATAGTGAGGTTAGTTAGGTACTGTTTTTCTGTACCTGTGCGAGTCTGTTCATCTGAGTTATTATAATATTTTCTGTGGTTGAAACTCTGGTGTTTATTGGACATATTTAGTATTTTCATGTTCTTTTACTATTAAATATATTAACACTTTAAAGCCGAAAGACACAACACAACATTGCGGCAGGTCCTTTAAAGAATATTTTAACCTTTGAGTACTCGTATCTGCTTGGTGACTCTGTGGCCACTGCTGAAAGCCTTACTGCATTGGTCAACTACCATTGATAGTAATATTAATTTAATTCAGTATAACTGGGTACCTTTGTAAGAGCAGCTGGTTTGGGAGTGTCTGGTGGTAGTAACTACCTTACAGTCTGGGCAGAAAGGGGCATAGCTAGTAAACTTGTGTCAGCCTTTCACTGGTGTGTCTGTGCATGTTTGCACGTGTCTGTGTGCTTGTGTGTGCACGTCTGCATGCTTGTGTGTGTGTGTGTGTGTGTGTGTGGGCGCTTGTGTGTGTGTGTATGTGTGTGTGTTGTCTGTGTGTTTGTGTGTAAATCAAATTTCAAAGTGTGTGTGTGTCAGCTACTTGGATCAAGGAGAGAGAGTGGTGGAAGACTTAGCTTGGACACTCGACTGAGGACTTAATTCTACAGCTGTGCCAGTGGGAAGCCTTAATGGGGACCTGGTGAGACAGAAACCCAGACCCAGGGCTGAGTGCTCCCTGTATGCTCTTAAGGGAAACTGTGCTTGATGCAGAGAGCTGCATTCGGAAATACTGTGCATTTTTGTTCCAAGTGAATGTCCCTCACCGGTGTCAGTGGTGAGGATTCAGGCTCCTTGATTATTGGCCCATAGGAGGATACGTCACAGAGGAACAAAGTACTAAAAGTGCGAGACAGCAGAGTGTTTGTGGAGAATAACTCACGGTACACCAGGCAGAAGAGGAGTACATTTTTTCCACTATTCAGGGAATGTTAAGAAGCAGGCATGAGATTCAAACTCCTGCACCCAGCTATCTTCAAAATATTCTTTCCTGGAGGACAAAATCATTTATGAGGCAGTATGTGCTAAGGAGGAAAAACAAAATTTGTCCAACAATAAAGCTGTGAAACAGGAGATTCTACTTCTTGCTCTTCTCTTAATAAAAATCACATAGGGACCATGCCAGTAAAACCTTTTCTAATATTTCAACAGAAAATGCTTGAGAGAAGGAAAAAAACACAAGAGTTGACTAGAAGAATAGACAGCATGTTGGAAATGAAGCAGAGATGGGATTTGTGAGATGGAAATGAACAGGAATAAAACAAGTAACTTGGAAATTGACAAATGTGGGATTATAAAACAATAAATGGACAGCACAGTGGTTGCATTAATTCCCAGTGGGGTGCCTTCTGTGCAGACTATGCATGTTCTCCCTGCATTCTTGTGGGTTTTGTCTGGGTGCTCCAGTTTCCTCCCATGTTACAGAGACATGTGTCTGGAGTGTTCCTCCCTGGGCCTCCGCTGAAAATTGGCTTCATTCCAAGTTGGACTTTCCCAGTAAACAAATGTTAAATAATTATATCTGGGAAACATGACAAAACAAGAAAATCTGGAAATATTGGACTTTGACTTTGTTAAACTCGTACGGGACTGTACAACATACAACTTCATGTCATTAATGTTTGGAAAAATACTTAGGATGGAGAAGAGGAAGGAGAAAGTTAACCAAATAAATGTTTTTTCTTAAAAGTAATATTTTTATACTACAAGATTTTTCTTTGCATGCTACAAAATAAAGTTTTCAGTTATTTTTATTTATTTATTTTTAAGTGCAATAGGGTTGCTAATGTAAACAGTTGCTCCTGTTTTTTTTTTTTCCTTTTTCGTTCTCTTTGTTTAGTTTTAAGAAACGTAGGCACTGCAATACAAAAGAAAAATCTGGTCAAAAGAGCATGACAAAAGAAAAACTGAGGTATTTTTCTCACTCTTGCATAGGGGAATGAGTGGATTAAGACCCTTAGCTTGAACTAGTAAGTTTTAAGAGAAAGCAAGTAAATGAAAAAAAAAACAATGATTATAAAGCCTTTTCCTAGCAAATAAATGTATGCCTAGCAGCAACTTTGCATCTAGTTCTCATGTCCCCATTGAGACAATCTGATACAGAAAAATGACTAGGAGATAATGTTTTCTGAAAGCATTCAAGTGTTTCCCCAGCTGGGAAAGCTATAAACAGAAGACAAAGCCAAACAGCACTTGTAGAAGCAGAGGCTGTACCATGCATCCTGGCATGGATGACCTTTTTTAAGGTTAAACCAGGTTTATGAGTGTGGCTATCAGTTTGGGATACATGTTCTTATTAGGTAGGTACAACTTCAATATTTGAAGATATACATAATTGTGTGTGTTAGTATTAAGTTAATATGTTTTAGTAGGGTATTGTGGGTGGAAGGGTGCTTTTTTTTATGGCTTTCAATAAAACAATGTTTTATAAGATGCCACATAGGCTCAAATGGATATGACAAGAAAAAGTACAGTTGTGTACCTACCATAAATGTAGATGTTAGAGTGTATTCACTGTTGCAGTTATTACACCTGGGTTATCCTGCTGGCAGGCTACCCTCAGTCGGCCTGAATTCCAAAGTCCTGATCCGGCGCCGGTTGCTGTCACCTCTTCCCTGAAGTCAGTGTGCCAGGGGTATATAAGATCCAGCCAACACCATTTTCTTCAGTTTTTCTTGATCCAGATGTCAGGTGCCCCCAAGAAGGTAGGCAATATATATTGCTTATAAAAACATACAGTAAAATAAAAGGAATACCTTCATCTACAAGGAAATACACCACATAGGTTGTATAGGATAGAGAAGTATAGATAAGTCCCAGCAAAGAAAGGGGGATGGAGGGTGGGTAACCTGGACTGCAACAGTGAATACACTCGAACATCTACATTTATGGTAGGTACACAACTGTACTATGTTCATCATGTTTTACTGTTGCAGTCATTACACTTGGGTTGAATCCCAAAAGCTGAGGTAGGGCGGCTGAGAGGGGAGGCAAAGAGATCTATGTCTGGGCATCCCCATTTCCTTATTATCATGCTGAAGATCTGTGGATTTAGGAGTGGCTATGAGGCCCTGCAGAACTGCAGTGGCAAAGCCTGCTCTGGATTTAGGGTAAAGAGGTAAGTGATAATGCTTGGTAAAAGTGTGCACTGAACTCCAAGTTGCAGCCTCCAAAATTTCCTTGGTTGGTACTCCTCTGAGAAAGGCTGCTGAAGTGACTGCTGCCCTGGTAGAATGTGGCCCAATATTCTTGGGCACTGACTTGCCATGCTGTGCATAGCAGAAACGAATACAGTGCCCTATCCATTTTGAAATAGTCTGCTTTGAGATAGCTTTTCCTTGTGATCCTGCAGCATATGCTACAAACAGTTGCTCAGTTTTTCTGAAAGCTTTTGTTTTGTCCAAGTAGAAGCGTAGCTGCCTGTGTATGTCCAAAGAGTGCAGAAGCCTCTCCCCTTTATTCTGGGAATTTGGATAAAATGTTGGCAAATGAATAGTTTGGTTAAGAGCCACACTGGATACTACCTTTGGCATAAATGTTGGGTTTGTCCTTAGAGAAACCCTGTCCAGATGAAAAATAAAAGGTTCCACTGCCATTAATGCCTGCAACTCTAAGACTCTTCTTGCTGAAGTTATTGCTAGGAGCAGAGCAGGTTTTCCATGATAAGAATTTTATGTCAGCTGTATTAGCTGGCTCAAAAGGAGGTAGTGTGAGCTTTTCTAAGACAAAGTTGAGGTCCCATGTAGGTATAGTACTCTCCTTGGGGGTCTTATGTTTCTTGCCCCTCTGAGGTACTGTTTTAGCAGTGGATGAGAGAAAATAGGAGGTTCCATATTGTAATGAGCCGAAATGGCAGAGGCATGGATCTTAATTGATGAGAAGGATAGACCTTTGTCCAGCATCTCAGTTAGGTATTGTAAAATCTGAGGAATATTTGGAACAAGTGGTTCAAGTACTTGTGCCTGGTTCCAAGCACAGAATCTCTTCCATTTTTTTGCATAAGATTTCCTGGTGCTGGGCCTCCTGGCTTCCAAAATGACATCCATAACAGCTTTAGAGAGAGGTGTGTTCTGAGTGGCTATAGTATCTGCCATGCAGCCAGATTTAAGGTTCTGAGTTGGCTGCACAGGATCTGATTGTTTTGTTGAGTCAGAAGATGAGGAATTAGAGGTAAAGTCCAGGCTGGGCCTTGAGACAAGCTTTTTAGGATTGGGTACCAGTGCTGGCGTGGCCAGTCTGGGGCAATCAGAATCATTTTTGGCTTCTCTTGTCTGACTTTTAGGAGCACCTTGGGAAGGAGAGGCAGTGGTGGAAAGGCATAAACTGTTAGGGTTTTCCAGCTGAAAGACAGAGCATCCACTTTCCATGCTTGTGAGTGATAAGTCCTCGTGCAGAATCTCTGTAGTTGGTAGTTGTGGAGGGAGACAAAGAGATCTATCTTTGGGCATCCCCATTTCCTTATTATCATGCTGAAGACCTGTGGATTTAGTTTCCACTCGTGAGGGTCCATGAGGTTTCTGCTTAGTTCGTCTGCCAGAGTATTTTTCTTTCCTGGCAGGAATTGTGCCTGCAGATGTACTTGATAGGTCAGTGCTGTGTTCCACAAAGTCATGGCTTGCCTGCAGAGGGGGTAGGAATGTGTGCCCCCTTGCTTGTTTATGTACCACATAACTGTAGTATTGTCCGTCTTTAGTAGTAGTTGTCCTGGATGTAGTAGATCCTTGAAGGCTGTCAGGGCATTCTGTACAGCTAGCATCTCTTTTTGATTGATGTGAAGATGCATTTGGTCCGTGGGCCACGTGCCCTGAATACATTTTCCTGCCATGTGTGCCCCCCCAGGCATAATCCGATGCATCTGTTGTTGGTGTCTGCCTGGCTGTGGGTAAAGTGAAAGGCTGTCCCTTGTTGTGGTGACCGGCCAGTGCGCACCATCAAAACTCCTGTTGCAGACTGGGAATAACAGTTATTATTGTTTCCAGGCTGTGGCAATGTTGAGTCCAAACACTTTTTAGGTACCATTGTAGCTTCCTCATATGCAGTCTTGCATATGGAATTAGCAGAATGCAAGATGCCATGAAGCCCAAAGCCTGCAGGATTTTTCTTGCAGGTAGCTGGGTCTTTGTTGCCATCATTTGAAAGTAATGAGTCAGTTGCATTTGTTTGTCTGGCGTGAGATAAGTCATCTGGGCAGTTGTATTTAAGCTTGCACCCAGGAATATTATCTCTTGAGAAGGCACTAGTTTTGATTTCTTTTCGTTTACTGTGTACCCTAGGCAAATTAGCAATTCTTTTACAAACGCCAGATGCTTTAGTAGAATGTCCTTGCTCTCTGCTTGAATAAGGCAGTCGTCCAAGTAGGGATATATCTGAATAACTTTTTGTCTTCAAAATGCAATTACTGGTGCCAGGCATTTTGTGAAGACCCTGGGCGCAGTAGATAAGCCAAAGGGCAGGGTAAAGAATTGGTAATGCATTGAGCCAGCTATGAATCTGAGGCATCTTCTGCAAGATTGTCTGACTGGGACATGCAGGTATGCCTCTGAGGTCCAAAGTAACTAGCCAAACCTTCTTGCCCAGCATGGGTAAAAGTTGTTGCAGTGTCAACATTTTGAATTTTGGAACATCCAGGAAAGTATTTAGAATTGGCAGGCCCAGTATTGGTCTCCAGGCTTTGTCCTTTCTGGGTACCAAGAAAAGTCTCGAGTAAAATCCTTGTCCCTGTTCTTGCTGTGGTACTTTTTGAATAGCTCTCATGTCCATGAGAGCAGAAATTTGTTTTTGTGCCTCTGTCCATTGGTTTTGTGGCAGGTCTGGCATACCTTTTGACCTTGGTAGGGTGTGAAAGTGGAACCTGTAACCCTGAGAAACAATATTCAGTACCTATTTGTCCTGGGTGATCATGTGCCAATTTTGTGAGAAAAGTGCTAGTTTTCCCCCCAAGGGTGCTGTCAAAAGGTAAGTGCTTGGCTTTTGTAGAGGAAAGTCATTGGGACCATTTCCTATACGGTTGTGATTTGTCTTCTCCGCCTTTGGGGGCTGAAGCACCCCATTGTTTAGGTCTGTATGAGCCTTGGGGCTGAGATCTGCCTCTTGGGCATCTGTATCGGCCTCTTTGTGGCCTGTCTGACGCTGGAAAGGATAAATTTTTAGAAGGCCAGTTCCTGCTAAATCTAGGTGGCTGAACCTGTAAGAAATCCTTTATTGTCTGCATTGATTTGGCTTTATCCTCCATTTTCTTTAACACCTCTTTTGCCTTAACACCAAACAAAGTATCATGCTGTAATGGAGCATCCAATAATTTTGCTTTAACATGACCAGGTAAACTTTGTTCTTTTAACCAAGCATGCCTTCTAATGACAGAACCTGTAACTGCGGCTCTACAAGAAGCCTCTAATGAATCAAAACCACATTGCAGAGTATGCTTTCCCACTTGTTCAGCTGCATGCAATAAATCCTGCATTTCCTTATTGTCAGGACATTCTGAGCTTGTAAGCATTTTCTGTTTTAGCAAAGGACATTATGTATTGCTGATATTTAAGCATGTGAAACTGGCAGTTTAAAGCCCTTACAGCTAAAGTAGCAGCAGTGTAAACTTTTATCCCCCATCTATCCAGTGCTCTAGAATCCCTATCAGAGGGAACAGGATTTTTTGCAGTGGAAGCCTTGACCCCTTTGGGACCCTGAGAAATTGTTTCTGGGTCAGCAGCAGGGTTTTTATAAAGAAATTTATGAGAGTCTGGGACCCTGTAGTACCTATCTGGCTTGACTGGTGCAGGGGGTAAAGAATCAGGAGACAAACTGGATTCAGAAAAAACATCATCAACAATATCTAGTACAGGGGGGGATAGCAAGGGGCCTGTATTGAGGCAGTATAAGAAAGTCTCTGAGCCTTTTCTTGTATTCTGAATAATCCTGGCTCTCCCAATGGAAATGCTCCCTCATGGTGTGCAGGGTTTCCCCAAAAGAGTAATCCTCAGGAGGAGAGGCTGAAGGAATAGACTCTTCAGCATCACAGTCCTCATAGGGAGGAAGAGAATATCCCTGTTCTGAAGAGGAATCAGAGGAAATAGAAACCTGGTCAGAGGAATCATAGTCAGTGTCTTGCCTAGGCCTTTTATCAGGAGGGGATAGGAACCTCTGATCAAAGTAATTAGGTCCTCGGCCATTTTAAGCATCTGTTTCTTTGGCATGGATGACTGTCCAGGAGAATGCTGTACTTGTTTCTTTGTCTTTAATGGTGTTTTAGACTTTGCCTTGGCTGCTGAAGTGGACTTGATAGTAAGCTGTGAAGGTCTGTAAACACCCTCAGAAGCCGATGCCTACTCAGCGGCTCCGGACCCATCTGAGGGAATAGTTTCCGTAGGCCCAATACCTTGAGTTTCCAGAGGCCTAGTTGTCTCCACGTGGGAGTTGGAGGCGGCCTGTGGCTCTGAGGTAGCGGGTGTCAGGGGCTGCAAAAGCGCCTCACTGAGAACCGGCGACTGGCCTAGAAGAGGCTTCGTTGTCTGTTTTGGACCTCGGATGCCTGTCCTTTTCTTTGTCTTTGCGTTTTTTATGAATTCCGGTCTGTTGTTCCGATGGCATTATGTAGTTAAACTTTCAGCCAAAGTAATGTAAAGCAAAATCAAACAGATGCTTAATAGTGCGTTGGTTGAATCTAGCACAAAACTGAGAACTAGCAACATCGTGATCAGGGTCTAGGCAAGGAATACAGTAAGAGTGAAAATCCTTATGAGGTATTTGCTTCCCACAAGAAATACAATTGTTAACTTTTACTGACATCGGTCTGGAGCAAGAAAGGTTTCCCCAATGGGGTACTTAGCTTTATTGAAGACTTCGGTTCTGAAATTCAATTTCAAAAATCTCAGGAGTCGGCAGACTGGCACTTGCGAACTGCTTTTGCTTCGGGCACCGCGCGGCAAGAAAGACTGAAGAAAATGGCGTCGGCTGCATCTTATATACCCCTGGCGCACTGACGTCAGTGAAGAGGTGACAGCAACCAATGCCGGACCAGGACGTTGGAATTCAGGCCGACTGAGGGTAGCCTGCCAGCACGATAACCCAAGTGTAATGACTGCAACAGTGAAACACGATTAACATCTGCATAAAAGATCAACCTGCCAAACAGTTAATGCATGTAACACTAAACCTGGAACTAGACACAAAGCTGTTAAAACAAATGGTAGGAATAACTTTTCAAACCAAAGGTGCTTTCTGTAATGTCTTTAAATGTCAATAGTCTCACAGATAAATAACAAAAAAGAAAGAGTAGTGATCTACATTAAAAAATGTAGAGTGCAGATAGCTATGCTACTGGATGCGTACTTGGAAAGAACTGAACTTGTGAATTTGATAAAGAAAGGTGTTTAAGGTGATTAGTCAGAGGAATACCCAGGACAAACGAAAAGAGAAGTACTTTAATTGCAACAGGAGCGCCAATAGTGATGGAACAGGATAAAAAAAGAGAACGATAGATTTGTAGTACTAAGGGGCTACAGGCAATGGAGGAGGATTACAATGGCATGTATTTATATTCCACCTAAAACTGCTATAATGAAGATTAAGAAAATTCTGGGAGAAAAACAATTTCAGCAAGGAATATTACTTATAGGTGGGGACTATAATTTGATATGCAGCAGTGACAGTATGCCTGAGGGCTGAGAAGGGAAAATATATAAAAAGGATGGTAGATTTTTGAAGAAAATTATGAATATTTAGCATGGGAGATGTGAAATCAGTACTAGGAATATGGAGCACATTTGCATATTCCCCATGACACAAAATCTGGGCTAGGCTAAACAAAATTTACATTTCACAGGAACATGGGAATTTTACTGAAAGTCTTGATACACGCCCAATAACTACTTCAAATTATGCTACAATAATAACTAAAATAAAACATAGGGTAATGAAATAAAAATGAGACACTGGTGTTTCAAACCTATCTGTTGAAAAGAGGAATTTAAGGAATGAGTAGTGGAAATTATTCAGGAGCTATTAGAGAAGTCAAATTTCTTCTGAAAATATAGATAGGGAGTGGGCTAAAATTAAAGTGGAGTTTGAAAATAGGGTGGAAACAAACGAAACGGAGATCTGGTTAAGTAGTAATGCAGCGGTTAGCGCTGTCGCCTCATAGCAAGTGGTTCTCCCGTTAGATTCTCAGCTGGAGCGCCTTCTGTGTGGAGTCTGCATGTCCTCCCCACAGTCGAGTGACGTTAAAGATATGCAGATAGGTGCGAGCATGAACGGATGTGCCTTCCTTCAAGGTTGGGCACTGGGCTGGCAACTCAGCACCATAAAAATCCACTGCCAATCATTAGCGGACCGGAGTTTCGCTGTGGCGACCCCTAACTGGGAAAAGCAGAAAGACATTACTAGTAAAGTACAGTTGTGTACACTTACTATAAATGTAGATGTTCGAGTGTATTCATTGTTGCAGTCATCACATTTAGGTTATCTGCCTGCAGGTAGCCCTCAGCCGGCATGAATACCAGAGTCTTCGGATTTCTGGGTTGGATGCTGTTGCTTCCCCCTTGACGTCAGGTTGTCAGGGGTATAAAACATGCAGCCGACGCCATTACATCAGTTTTTCTTGCCCCAGATGTCAGGTGCCCCCATAATAGGAAGCAATTAAATGGTATGGTAAAACCCCCCATCAAAAAGTAAATACACAAGAAAAAAAAAAAGACATACCAACCATAAGGAGAGGTAGAGCAAAGAGAAGTCAGGGAGCTGGAGGGAGGGTAATCAGGACTGCAACAGTAAATACACTTCAACATCTACATTTATGGTAAGTGTACACAACTGTACTATGTTCTTCATGTTTCACTGTTGCAGTCATCACATTTGAGTTGATTCCCAAAGCTAAGGAAGGGAGGAGGAAGTTAAAGAGCATTAGGGCCAAATATTAATCCCTGCAAGACTGCAGTGGCAAATCCAGCTTTGGATTTAGAAAAGACAGGCAAGTGGTAATGCTTGGTGAAGGTATATACAGAGCTCCAGGTAGCAGCTTCTAGGATGTCCCTGGTAGGGACCCCTTTGAGAAATGCCACAGAGGTAGATGCAGCCCTGGTGGAATGTGATCTTATCCCCTGTGTGGTAGGTTTTTCCATGGTGCTTGTAGCAGAAATTAGTGCAATGGGCTATCCATTTGGAAGTGGTTTGCTCTGAAATGGCCTTCCCCTCTGCCTCTGCAGCAAAGCTAACTAGCAGTTGCTCAGATTTTCTGGTAGGCTTAGTCCTGTCCAAATAGAATCTAAGTCGTCTGTGCACGTCCAGAGAGTGCAGTATTTGTTCCCCTTTGTTTTGTGGATTAGGGAAAAAAGTAGGAAAATGAATGGACTGATTTAAGGCCACAGAAGACATCACCTTGGGCATAAAGGAAGGGTTAGCCCTGAGGGAAACCCTGTCCGCATGGAAGATAATAAAGGGTTCCACTGTCATGAGGGCCTGTAATTCAGACACTCTTCTTGCTGAAGTGGTGGCTAGAAGGAAGGCTGTTTTCCAAGAAAGGAACTTCAACTCTGCTGTAGCCACTGGTTCAAAGGGGGGGGGGTGAGCTTTTCCAATACAAAGTTAAGGTCCTAGTCTGGAGTGGGAGCTCTCCTGGGGGGTTCTTAAATTTTTGGCCCCTGTAAGGAATTGCTTTAACAAAGGGTAAGAGAAAAGGGGTGGCTCTGTATTATAATATGCTGAAATGGCAGAGGCATGAATTTTAATTGACGAGAAGGATAGTCCCCTGTGGAGCATTTCTGTTAAGTACTGTCGAATATGAGGTAAGCTGGGCACCATTGTGCCCTTCCCCTGAGCCAGGCTCCAGGAAAAGTATCTTTTCCACTTTTCAGCATGGGATTTTCTAGTACTAGGCCTCTTTGCCTCCAGAATGACATTCAGTACCTGCTTACTGAGGGATGCTAAGGGAGAGCTCAAGGAATTAGCCAGGCTGCAAGTTTCAGGGTTTGAAGCTGAGGGTGCAAAATCTGGCCCGCCTGCTGGGACAGCATGGAAGGGGTCTGAGGCAGGTGCCATGGTTGTAGCAGTGTCATACTGCGCAAGAGGGGGTACCACTGCTGGTGTGGCCAGTCTGGTGTAATCAGTATTGTCTTTGGCTTGTCCTGTTTGATCTTTAGTAGAACCTTCGAGAGAGGCAGAGGGGGAAAGGCATAAACTGACAGGCTTTCCCAGGTAAAGGACAGGGTATCCACTTTCCAAGCTTGGCTGTGGGGAGTTCTTGTGCAGAATTTGTTCAATTGGTAGTTCTGAGGGGAGGCAAACCGGTCTATCTCTGGAGCCCCCCATTTGTTCAAGAGGTTGAATATTTTGGCTTCTAGTTTCCATTCGTGTGGGTCCATGACATTTCTGCTTAAGTCATCTGCCAGTGAATTTAGTAGGCCTGGCAAGAACTGAGCTTGCAGGTGTACTTGGTAGCTCAAGGCTGTGCTCCACAGAGGATAGTCTGCAGAGAGGATATGAGTGTGTTCTCCCCTGCTTGTTTATGTATCACATAACTGTGGTGCTGTCTGTCTTTACCAATAGTTATCCTGGAAGAATACGGTCTTTGAAGGCTGTCAGAGCATTCTGTACAGCTAACATTTCTTTTTGATTGATATGCAGGTGCACCTGTCTCGGGTTCCATTTGCCCTGAATGCACTGCCCTGCCATGTGGAGCCCCCCATGCATAGTCTGATGCGTCTGTTGTTAGGGTTTGTTCTGCAGGGGGTAGAGTGAAAGGGAGTCCCTTGTTGTGGCAGCAAGCCTCTGCCCACCAAAGGAACTCTGTCTTCATACAAGGAATGATAGAATCAATGCTTCCAGGTCCTGAGAATGTTGATACCATAGGCTTTTTAGATACAACTGGAGTTTCCTCATATGCAGTCTTGCATATGGGATTAGTAAAATGCAAGAGGTCATGAACCCCAGGACTTGCAGTATTTTCCTTGCAGATAGCTGGAGTTTTGTGGCCTATAGTTTGAAATAGGTTGTCAAGTAAACTTGTTTCTCTGAAGTGAGGAAAGCCATCTGGGAAGTTGTGTTCAAGCTTGCTCCCAGGAATACAATCGGTTGGCAGGGTACTAGGTGAAATTTCTTTTCGTTGATGGTGTACCCCAGTGAGGTTAGAAGTTTCTTTATGAATGCCAGGTGTTGTAATAGCAAGTCCTGGCTTTCTGCCTGAATCAGACAATTGTCCAAATATGGGTAAATCTGAATATTTTTCTGCCTGCAAAATGCACTAACTGGAGCTAGGCACTTTGTGAATACCCTGGGTGCAGTACATAAGCCAAAGGGAAATGCTGAGAATTGATGATGCATGGAGCCTGCCCTGAAGCGTAGGTATTTCCTGCAAGATTCCCTTATTGGGATGTGCAGGTAAGCTTCCTTTAAGTCTAGGGTTGCCAGCCAGGCATCCCTGGCTAGCATGGGAAGAAGCTGTTGCAGAGTTAGAATTTTGGAACTACCAGAATAGTGTTGAGAATAGAGAGGTCCAGGATAGGATGCCAGGAGTGGTCTTTTCTGGGTACCAGAAAAGTCTTGAATAAAAGCCTTGTCCCCTTTGTTCTGCTGGGACAAGCTGAATAGCCCTGATATTGAGGAGAAAGAGAACCTGCTGTTGGGCCTCTGCCCATTGATTTGGGGGTAGGTCTGGCCAACCATTTTGGTGTTGGTAGGGTGTGGAAGTGGAATCTGTATCCTTGGGAAACTATGTTCAAAACCCAATTGTCCTGGGTAATGAGTTCCCAGTTTTTTG
This sequence comes from Protopterus annectens, assembly GCF_019279795.1. Lineage (NCBI taxonomy): Eukaryota > Metazoa > Chordata > Ceratodontiformes > Protopteridae > Protopterus > Protopterus annectens. Next base: position 1,141,087,834 of record NC_056737.1, read on the forward strand.
CATGCAGGGCGAGCTTTCCTCCTAAGGGAGCAGGTAGTAGAGTAGGGCTTGGAAGGGTTAAGGTTAAATCATTGTGCCATTTTTCCGTAGGGGGGTGGCTTACTATTCCCCGCTTTGGAAATGGGAGCCCCCCCCCCCCACTGCTTAGGTTTGTGCGAAGCCTGAGACTGTAGCCTAGGTGGTCTGCTGTTCCTGGGTTTGGACTGAAAAGGCCTAGAAGGGACTGGAAAGGACCAGTTCTTTGAAGGCCAATGCCTACTGAATCTGGGAGGCTGTACTTGTAGGAAATCTTTAATAGTTTGCATAGATTTAGCTTTTTCCTCCATCCTTTTGAGGACTTCTGCTTTGTTGCCAAAAAGGCGGTCTTGGTTTAAGGGAGCATCCAGTAATTTAGCTTTTACATGATCTGGCAAGTCTTGTTCCTTAAGCCAAGCATGCCTTCTAAGTACAGACCCAGTGACAGCAGCCCTGCAAGATGCTTCTAAAACGTCAAAACCACACTGCAAAGTATGTTTACCAACTTGTTCTGTAGAATGCATTAAATCCTGTAATTCTGTGTGTTCAGTACAGTCAGGAATCAACATCATTTTCTGTTCAAGTAGCCCCATAACATGCTGCTGATACTTTAACATATGAAATTTAAAGCCCTAATGGCCAAAATAGCAGAAGTGTATACCTTCTAACCCCATCCAAGGCTCTAGAATCTCTATCAGAAGGGGTAAGATTTTTGGCAGCAGTAGCCTTAATGCCTTTCGGTCCTTGGGAAATGGTCTCTGGATCTGCACAAGGATTCTTGAAGAGAAACTTGTGAGAGTCAGGTACTCTAACCACGGTCAGGTTTTCTGGGAGCTGGAGGTAAAGTGTCTGGGGAAAGGCTAGATTCCAAGAAAGCATCATCTACAATCTCCAGAACAAGAGGGATAGCTAAAGGCCTGTGTTGAGGTAGGAGTAAGAATTCCCTAAGCCTCTTTTTGGAGTCAGAGTAATCCTGGCTTTCCCAGCGGAAATGCTGCCTAAGAGTGTGCAAGGTTTCACCGAAAGAAAAATCTTCTGGAGGGGAGGCAGAGGGAATGGAATCCACTGCATCAGAATCCTCATAAGTAGATAAGGGCAAATCCTGGTAATCAGAAGGAGCAGAAAAATCAGATTTCTGATCAGAAGAATCAGAAAAATTCAGTTCTAGGTCTCAGTGGGGGAAGGCTGGCTTCCCCTAATTAAGGTAAATAAGGTCTTCAGCCATTCTAAGCATTTGTTTTTTAGGCATATGGGCCTGGGCCTGTGGTTTGGTCGTTGATTTTCTAGGTGTGGTGCGAGTTTTAGGCCTGGATGAAAACTATGGTGTCTGTTTAATATGAATGTCTGTAGGCCTGAATACACCCTCAGAAGCCAGTGCCTGCACAGCGGCTCCGGACCCATCCAAGGTAGAGACATCTGCAGGATCCATAGTCGATGAAGCATCTCGCAACATATCGGACTCCCAATGGGTCTCAGTAGAGGCCTGCAAACCAGAAGTAGCAGGTATCAGGGGCTGCGAAAGCGCCTCACTGAGTACCGGCGGACTGGCAACTAGCCGAACGGAAGCATCGTCGGCAGTTTTGGACCTATGCGGTCTGTCTCGGTCTTTATCCTTACTTGTTTTGGAAGATCGGTAGTCAGATGGCTTGATGAAGCCATTTCGGAGTACACAGAATAAGTACGAAAATAATTAGCTGCAAAAATAGCCTGACAACAGATAGGTCGGGCGTTAAGGCACAAAACCAATGAGGGACGTCGTGGTCTGGGCCTAAGCAGGGGATGCAGTAAGAAGGAAAATTTCTATGAGGTATTTGCTTTCCACAGGTAAGACAATTGTTAACTTTTACTGACATCGGTTAGAGTAAGAAAAAGGATCCCCAATGGGCTACTTAGCTTTTTTGAAGACTTCAGGTCTGAAACTCGAAAACGAAAATTTCAGGAGTCGGCCGGCAGGCACTTGTGAACTGCTTCTGCTTCGGGCACCGCACGGCAAGAAAGACTGATGTAATGGCGTTGGCTGCACGTTTTATACCCCTGACAAACTGACGTCAAGGAAGAAGCAACAGCATCAGATGCAGAAATCCAAAGACTCTGGTATTCAGACTGGCTGAGGGCTACCTGCAGGCAGCTAACCCAAATGTGATGACTGCAACAGTGAAACACGAAGAACATCAAGAATTATTTAGAGGGACTGACAACGTACTGCAGAATAGGGAGAATCTCACAGAACAAGAGGAGAAGCAACTGAAGAATGCTAAACAGAAAAAGGATTACCTCGATAATAATCATGAATTTGGGAAGATTTCTGTTAAGCAACTGTTTTTTGATAACTCTAGACCACAAAAACTTTTGGTACAATGACTCAGGGAACAGAAAGTAGAAAGGGCAGTCACCAAGGTTAGGGAGCCTATAACAAGGAAGATAAGAGATCCTGTAGAGGTATTAGAAATACTTCCAAAATTCTATGAAAGTCTGTATAAAGCAGAGAAATTTGGAAATCAAGAAAAGGTACAAATGGAAATATTTCTGGAATAATTAAATAAGCCACAGTTAGAGGTAGACTAGGCTTTATTTATTAACAGATGGGTTAGGTGGAGATGAAATAAAAATGGTGATGTATAACCAATCCACAGGATGGCATTCCTGTCGAAGTTTGGAAGGTAGTAGTAAAAAACCTGATAATGATATGGGAGGTTTTGTTTAACAGTGTTTTAAGAGGAGGAGCAGCACCAATATCTTGGAAGAAAGCAGTGGTGGCTGTAATACCTAAAGAGGGTAAAAATCCATCAGACCCAGCTTCATACAGGCCCATTTCAATACTAAACCATGATTATATAGTGTTTGTCTATAATGGCTGAAAGAATGGTAAAATTGATGCCAATATTGATAGATATGGATCAGTGTGGTTTTGTGGAGGGGAGGCAATCATTTAACAACATTAACAGAACATTGATAATTCAGAGGGAAGCACAATATAAGAAATCACTTTTTTTTAAAACATACCTATTGAATTATCACTTGTGACACAGGCAAATTTGCATTTTATACAAAAGTAATCAAACTGTATTAACAAATCAACGTGTACAAACACTATACTTCACATATACTGGTATTTATCATATAACCCAAGCAACTAAAATTATTCAATTACTGACCCCCTTTTTTAAAAGAAACAGCTATATTAAACCATCACTTACAACATAAGCAATCATACCTTTATGTAAATGAAACAAACCACACTGACATAATTCCTAGTTGCAAGCATTTTACATCACAAACCATACTGACACTCCCAATTACAAACATTATACATCACTTATAATCTGCCTAATCATTTTCAGTCAAACATTACATATCTCACTTCAGAAAAAGCATTTGACGGAGCAAGGTGGGACTTTATGAGCAGGGCAATAGAACCATTTACATTCCCTGATAAAATAAGGTTGATTAGGAGGATATACAAAGGACTGGAGGTGCAAATTAAAGTGGGTGAGTTCTTGTCTGACAGTTTCTGCTTGAGAAGAGGAACCAGGCAGGGGTGTCCTCCTTCCCCCTTGTTTGCATTATATTTAGAAGCACTGGCAAAGAAAATAAGGGACTCAAATTCAAGGATCTAATTAGTATGGTAGTCAAGAAAAGCTGGCTGCACATGCAAATGATATTTTATACCTGATAAAACCAAAAAAGACATTTCAGTGTTGTGGAACATTCTGAGGCAGTTTTCAAATCTTTTCGGGACACAAAATTAATGAAGCCAAAACAAAAGCAACAACTTTAAATTACGGACCTACATACAAATTGATTCAGCAATATCTATATTTATGGGGACATGATAAAATGAAGTCCTTAGGTGTATGGATTAAAAATGTTTCTAGTGTGGCAGAAAAGGATATGTGGGAAGAGACTAAACAAAAGATAAAACAAAAACTGAGAAATTGGAAGCAGTTAAAATGTTTTTAGTTCCTTTAGTCTTATACACAGGCAAGGCATATTTTTACCAACCAGATTAGAAGTTTTGTAAAGCAATTAATAAAGAGCTGAAGGGTTTGATCTGGGAGGAGAAAGACAGCAAGTGTCAAGTTGAACAAACTGACTGTTCCAACTGAACAAGGCAGACTGGGATTACCCAATTTGAAAGGGTATTTCAGAGCGTCACAGTTAAGGCTCGTATACACAGCACAAGCAGAAACCTATAATTCAAAGTGGAAAGGGATGATGATGAAATGGGAGGGAGCTCAAGAAACAAGGAAAGACAGATTCTGGATGCAGATCTTTAAGGAGAATAACAATAATCATAAAGAATATTACATTCATAAAGTAGCAGAAAGTATTCTAAGAACCAAACCAATGTGGGAATGGAGAAAGGAGATTCTGCAGATAGGGATGAAAGCAATTAGGGATAGATACAGACAATAGGCAAACGGGGGCTGGAATTTATTGGAGAAAACTGGCAAATGAACCAAGGTATTTGGAGTAAATAACTTAGAGAGGGAAAGGTAATGGAATGAAAATACACCAATAATTTATTTGGCTTGCAGCTAAGAGATCATCACTCCTTGAAAGGGAAGGCAGAGAGAAAGAAATAGGAGGTCCTAAATGAAAGGCCAGCACTGGTAGAGTTTTTAGCAGAATCTACAACAGAAGCTGCTGTTAAAAATGAATAATTAGTACGGCATATAAAATATTACATGGTAACCAAGAATCAATTAGATGAGGCTACAAACGATTGGGAAGACAGACTGGATGAGCAATTCACACAAACAATGAAGGAATATATGTATGTCTCCCAAATATGCAACAAAATCTAGATGATTTAGGATTTTTGCTTGGAAATGTTTACATAGGTATTTTTATACCCCAAGTAGACTCCAGAGAATTTTTCCTCAGGTAGACAGCAAATGCTGAAGGTGTGATGGGAACGAAAGAGGTGATCGGGAACATATTTTCTGAGTTTAATGAGTTGACTGACTTAAACCCCTGCAAACTACTTTCAGAGATACTGGATGAGCAAATTAGTGTATCCTGGTAAACTATTTTTCTGAGCAATGATACAAATTTGGAATTGCCTACACATAGTAAGGCCTTGCTGAGTTTAATTATGGTGGCTGCCAAAAAAAAGCAATTACTAGAAAATGGAAATTAAAGTCAAAATCAACTGTACTAGTAGTACTGAATATAGCAAGAGATAAAACATCTGGAATTGGGCTCTTTAAAATAGGATATGGGGAAATTACAAAGAAAAATGGGAATTGTGGGAATAATACATACAGAGGAGGAATAAGGTTTAGCATAATTTAAATGAGCTATGTAATGTCTGACGGACAATGATTGGGTAGATAAGTGATGTATGTTTTCAGCCAAAATTCTATCAATACATTTGTGATGTATAATGCTTCCAACTAAGATTATGTCAATATGGTTTGTTTTCATTTATATAAATGTACGATTACCCAAGTCATAAGTGATAATATAATGAAGATATTGCTTGTTTAAAAAAAATCACGGAATCTCTGCACCTACAAATTTAGTGTCATGTAGGATTCCAAGTTTATAGAGGGATAATTAAAGTCCCCCATGAGTATGGCATCTGGTTGAATGGTGAGCATCTCCAAAATGTCCAAGTGTAAGCTATGGCCTTCATGGGACATACAGAGTGACTTGCTTTAATGCCTGTTACACGACACCTTCCATGACCTCAGAAGTTTAAGTCAGGTTCCTAAACATCATGGATGAGCTCTCCATAAACAGGAGCACCATCACTCCGGGAGACTAACTGAAGTACCTGCACCTCCAATGTAGGATATAAGCAGAAGTTTTTAGACCTAAGTCGCTGGAGCAGCCCATTCAGATGACAAAACATGCCTGACCTGGTACTTGCAAATGTGGCATAATCATGCAAAACTCCAATAACTCCAGCTTTGATTAGGTCATACCATAAGCTAGTAATCTGTTCCCTCATTACCTAAAAACCTTGAAACCAATACATTACAATTCACAGAATTTAAAGCAGACTTGTGCATTTGAAGTTTCAAAGCTCTTTCAAAAGCATCACCCCAAACATTTCTGTAGATGGATTCACAATGACGTTTTATACCCACATAAATGAATGTATAGAATCAAATTGCCATCTAATTCCAAATAAAATGGGAAAATGAAAAGCAAATTACCCTGGTGCTACACCTGCATATATAAAAATGTACAACAAAGACGGGGGGGGGGGGGAGTGCACAACATACCTAACCCCCCCCCAACTCAAAGAAAACATTAGGAATTTGACTACGAATTAAAAAATAAAAAAAGACTATTAGATTTACTTAGGCACCCCATGTATCCCCTTCCCTCAAGACATATTATACCTGTTAAGTTCCCAGGAAGATAATTTGGATGTTGTGCTGCAAGATTAAGGCCTTGGCAATTCATACCACATTATCAGACTCTCCTGTTCTTCCACTGCTGCCTTATATTAGCTATGCCAGTTGCAGTTTCTGCACAATCCAAAATCTTGGATTAAGCAACAATATTTGGTTGCCATTATGGAATCAGACCAAAGGTTGTGTCCATAGTCTGTCATTTTATGTTCGTCATTCATATCAAGGGTTATTTAACATGTTACCATTGTTGATGATTTTTTTTACTATGATCATTGCTATTTTTATTATAATATTTGATTTTTTGTTGTTTGTACTTATATTTTTGTATTGGATTGTGTCTTAGAGCTCATCTCCCCGGACCTCTACTGAAAATGGACATATATCCAGTTAGACTAGCCCGGTCAACAAATGTAAAATAAATAAATAAAATTATTTACTGGGAAAAACAGACCCGCGGTGGTGGTGCTGCGGTAGCATTGTCGCCTCACAGTAAGACGCTGTCCGGTTCGATTCTCAGCTAGAGCGTCTTCTGCGTGGAGACATGCGTGAATGGGTGTACCTTCGTTGAAGGCTGTGCGTCAGGCCTGGCAAGCCGGTATGTAAAAATCAACTGCCAATCATTAGCGGACCGGAGTTCCGCTGTGGCGACCCCTAACTGGGAAAAGCCAAAAGACACAAACAAAACCGGGAAAAACAAAGCCAATTTTCAGTGGAGGCCCAGGGAGAAATGCTCCAGATGCATGTCTTTGTGACGTGGGAGGAAACCGGAGTACCTGGACGAAACCCACATGAACACAGGGAGGACATGCAGACTCCACACAGAAGGCACTTCAGCAGAGAATCAAACCATAGAACCTATTGCTGTGAGGTGACAACGCTACCACTGCGCCATCCACTTTAGCCAATTATTTACTTCTATTTGTTAACCAGCAAAATCTGGATGAGTAAAAAGCCCATTTTTCTGCAGAAGCTCAGAGAAAATTTTCATGTATTGTAACAGTGTACATCTTACCATACACAAAGATACAGAATAAGGTAAATTCCTATGTGGGGTTAGAGACTTGAAAATTTAAGAGATGCCCAGGTTCTGTGTAAAAAAAAAAAAAAAAAAAAGTGCAGTTCAGAGAATCTCCTGCAGTTCCCCTTGTGAGTTTGCTGAAACCAGGCAGCTGCTGAGGTGGGGAAAGATGGGAATGCCCTAGAGTCCAAAGTGGCATCAAGAACTCTGTGAAGACCCTAGGAGCAGTAAAGATGTCAAAATGAAAGGAGGTGTATAGAGTATCAAATAAAAATGTGTGCACTATAAAATGAGATTTTTTTTTTAACTAAACATTTTTCATGTTGAGGGTCATCAAGCAGGTATCCTTCATAATATGATGATGCCTTTGTTTACTAGCACAAAATCTAGAGGATAAGTCCAACATTATCTGCAGTTTATCTTAAGCCTTAGGCCTCTCTTCTCCTAACAATATGGTTCCAGTATGACTTAGTTATGACACCAGCATGTACTTTATAAATCTTTCATTTCCTTGCCTTGGAATCAAAGGAAAGGAAATCCCACCAGCCATTTTTTAAGCTGAGCATTTCGAAGTTTAAGCGGAGGAATTTGTCTCTTCTTAAATAACATTCTGCAGACCCAAGGAGGTCTGTATTGTTTTCCTATCCACTACTGCCCACAACCTAAAAAAAAGCAGTCCTCAAGCTTGTTGATGTAAAGACATGCAAGTTGTTGTAGAATGTTTCCACTGCCTTAGTTGCAAAGAGAAAGAAACTATACTGCTGCACAAAGCCAGACACTTCTGGGTAGTAATCCATGTGTTGGAACTTGGAGGTATTCTGCAAATTTAAAATTGTTATAGAAAATAACGATGTGCAGAGAAAGCAAAACTGTCACGGCATTCTCAATGATTACGGTTTTAATGAATCAGTAGTAGTAGGCTAAAATATAACAAATCAAATGGCAGCAGTAAAACAGAAATGGGAAAATGTATAATGCATGAAGTTTTTTAAAAAAAATCTTGCAACATGTATTCAGGAAACAGAAGCCTGTACCTCTTTTGTACTGTGCTGTACCATAAGAATGGAGATGACTTATATTGTAAAAATATCCTTTGAGCAAAAACAAGCACATTTCCCCAACATTTTAGGATTAAAAAACTCATCTTCCTACTACAGGTACTAGTGAATAGTAGAACAAGTTAAGTTAGGAATACTACAGACACGTGAACTAACTGGCCTCTCCCTCCTTGATAAAGAAGGTAAAGCCTGAAGGTGGGTACTGACAGCACACATGGTAATTAGACTAAAACAACCTTAAAATTCATATGAATCCTATGAAGTGGTTTGCAGTGACGGGTCTGACAATACTTGAACTAAAAATCAAGAACCTTAGAAAAAAATGCAATTTTACTACTTTATTTTGTTGAGGATTTCTAACCACTGTCAACAGGTTACAGCAGTTTTGTAGTAAAATATAGTGACATACAAGAAGCATGTAGACTGATTCTGATATACTTGGAATTAATTTAATGCAAACATACAATGAAAAAAGAAAACACATTTGTTAAATCTACTCTTACAGCCTCTACTTTATCTAAATTAACGTTGCCTCATGTAGTGTCACATAGGACCTTACCTTATAGAATAGATAAAACTACTACAGCATTAATCACCTCAAAATCCCTCTCACCGTACTATATGCTTTACTTAATCTCCCTCAGCCTCAGCTCTGTACATCCCCTTTTACAAATCTCATCTCTTGCAGATTGGGGGATACTTCCCTATGGGGACATCTGGTTAGGGACACATGGCTGAACTGCAAAATTGCCAAATACAGGCACACAACATCAAGCTCACAGTTGGAATAAACAAACTGAGGGATGGGGAATGTCCACGGACCCTAGTGACAGAAGTTAGCACAGAAGGCACCAAAGGTGAGATGCCTGGCAGGCATTTCAGTGGCAGAGAAAAATGCAGTGTACAATGGGCAATGCCTTTATTAATATATGAGGGGGATGATAAGTGTTGTGCTTGGTTTACAGTACTCGTTTATAACTTGTGGAAGTGTGCAAAAGGACTATCTTGTACACTGCAGTAGTTACAGTTATTCCCCAGTATAAGTTTTAGGCGACATTTCCCTGAGTAGGGATTCTCTGCAGGCATCCATCAAATTTGTTCTTGCTGGAGAATGGTAAGAAGTTCAGTGAGCTGTACAGAAGGCCATCCTAGTAACATTCAGCCACTGGTACCAGGCCTCCATCTGACTGTTTATCTGTGGAAGATCCATGTGAAACATGCCACGCACATTCCTGTGCTGCCCACATGGACGTGTTTATTCCACAAGTGGGCATGGCACTACATGGTTTCATGAACCCAGAGTTAATCTGCCACAACCATCACCATCCATATAAAGCAGAGTTCATCCCTAACCCTTTTCATGCAAAACCTTGATCACTGGTTGTGAAATCTTAAATTCACACCCAGTCTGGCCCCTTGTCTCTGCTTGACAGAGACTAACAATAAGTAAACTAATCCCAAACTAACATACCGCCCACACACACACCTTAGCTACCTCATTACTAACAAACCATATAGGCATCCAATGTACTAGAGGACAAAACTGGGTTGGGTTGCACAGCTAGGCTTATAAAGACTCTGGAGAGCGACAGCTTCATAGGTTTCTATTAGGTTATGTTTATCTGCAGCCAAAATGCAGTTTAGTCAGGTGTTCCCAACCAACTGTCTCTGCAGCGAAATAACTCAACATACAAGTCCGAATCCCAATATTCAAGTATATTCCTTACCCTATGCAATCAACTATTACATTCCAAACACTGTTCTATTATGTCTATGTAGCTTTTAAGTATATGGGTTTATATGTATACAGTAGAATTATACCTTACATGTGTAGTTGTTCAACTCTATATTGTATAATCATTACTTTTTTCTCATTGAGTATCTGCTGAAAATGGGTTTCCATCTCAGCTGGCCTTTCTTGGTAAGAAAATGCAAATCAATAATAAAATAAGTTTTTCTTAATGGATGCTAAGCAGCCTTCCTCCTTTGAGAACTATTTTCTATAGCCGCACAATGTAGCAATTATCAATCAAGCAAGCAAAAAATTTACTTATGGTTCTCCTTATCAAAATACCAAATTACAATACAGTAAAAGTACTTTAAAATATATAAATATGAAACAAATTAAGAGTATTTTTCATATTTTATACACAGTGGGGAAACCATTAAAAGCTTTCAAAAGTATATCAACTAAGTTTTCACTTCAGAAGATTAGACAAATACAGTGGGACAATATACATTTCATAAGCGTGATTAACAGAGTATGTTCTTACTTAGGAATAGAAAAAGCTCCCCCTCTCCTCTACACAAGGACTTCTAGAGATTTGGAGCAGCTACTGCAAAGGCAGAGAGGTTAGCCAAATGCAACTGATCTCAAGAGATCAAGGAATCCAGCAGTAGAAGAGCACAGTTTACTGGAAAGCATGTATTTACCAACTCTCACATAAAAAAAGGTGACAAATCATACCACTCTACAGTTGGACCCCAGCTGATAAATAAAACTGGCTGGCCTGGCACCAGGAGATCACTTGGACTGGAAGGAATGCCTCTGAAGAGAACTACCCCCCTACATGTTTTACAGTGTAGTCAGATCTGCAACACCTGTTTATCCAAGATAGAGATACCCAGTTTTCCCAGAAACAGGAGATTCTCCCACTCAAAAGACATGGAGAAGGAAAATGGACAGGGAGAATGGGAAGGAATTTAGTTCCAGTTAGGGTGCGAGTTGCTCGGAGGAAAATCTACCTATCTGCTCCCCCAACCCTTTTTCATTCCACGTTTGTCTTTTTGGATTTTTTTTTTCTTTGAAAATGATCCCTTCCTGGTTTGCTTCCTATGAAAAGGCCACTGTTTTTTCAGGTTACTTCCTAGCACACCTCAGGATGAGGATGATGAACAGCTATTTCAAAGATTGGAGAGGCCCATTCTCTTCAAACCTTTTGAACACACCCTAGGAAAGAAACCAAAGAGAAACTTTGTCCATTCTGGCATTAATGATGCCTACGTCAAATCAGGCAGAGGATGAAATCTCAAAATAGTCTTCAATTACTGTACTGGAGGCCACTACTCGTGTGTGGGTACAGATGATATAGTTGTTCCCAACCTTGCCTGAAAGACTGCATAAGCCTTGTAATACTGGCACTCTCAAACTTATGACTAATTTGTTGAACATTTCCCTAGTATGTTGCCATGTGTCTGGAAACTAATAGTTACCAGTCAGTGGCATGGCAGGTAGCACACGCACACACACTGTGTAGAAGGTTGTTGATTCTATTCCCACATGAAGGACATCGACTGCGGACATTGCAGTGCAGCATAACGGGGTGCTGCGCTCTTAAGTGTATCGTCCTTTGGATGAGACATTAAACCCAGGCCACATCTGCTTGAGTTGGTTTTAGCTCAGGTGGCTGTAAAAGGATCCCTTGGCACCTATTACAAAAAGTAGGGAGAGCTCCCTAATGTCCTGGTCAAATTTCACCTTGTAGTAAGAACACCTCAGGTCTTCCTCTTTGAACAGAGGCCACCAGCCTAGTGGAATCCGGTTAACAGAAAAATAAACAAAACAGCCCTTACATATAGGGTAGTAAAAATGTAAACCTTCAACCAAACCTATACCAGAATCCTACTTTCTCTGTCCGTAGAAAAGGTATTGAACATTGGTGCACACCTGCATCTCCTGACACCATCAGCATTCTGCTAATAAATACTTGCACCACTCTTGAATATTGTAGAATTTCTGACTACATGAAGGCTAATGGCTGAGAATTTGGTTCAAAAAACAAAGCTGCAATAACTTCTTCAGAAACGTGCATCACTGGGGACGGATGAATGCTTAATCTTCTTACACCAAGAGTCTGAAGTGCCTTTTTTAAGCAGCAGTGAACTCCTTACCCCTTCACGTAAAATGTTCCCAGATAAAGTTCACAGTTTCATCTAACAGGATTTCTGAGGTGGTGTGACCCAGAAGAACTGCAATAATTTTTATCTGTGTCAAATCCCAATTGGGGAGTGGGCCTGACTGAAGGAGAAAAGCTCTTCCAACTCAAAATCCAAAATGGACTTGTTAGGATCCGCTTTTCTCCTCTTTAGGAAGAGAACCCCACTTCCTGAAGTAGAAGGAGCTGCTATTTCTAAGCAAGGCAACTGAGATCAAATTAAAAACACAGTTGGGCCAATAATGGTTGCTCACTGAGCATCACTGGGAGGCATGTGGCCCACAGGCACCAAACAGAAGGTGAAGCAGCCATGAGATACCAACACATTAAAGCAGAACATCCTCAAACTGAGGGGATGGGAAGCATGTTACATTTGATGAACCTTTCTTGGAGAAAAAATATGCATAGCAGTCGCAGACACTTGGAGATGGTCATGAGACTATGGCACAGAAACATTATCTTCACATGGTTGACAAAAGCCCAAGTCCAGAAGTGCAATGCCTACTTCCTGACAGGATGGCATAGAGGAATAAAACAATGACTATGACTCAGGCAAGTTCAATTAGCAGCTCAGGCGCTTCAAAGCACAGGCAGGGAGGCTGAGTGTGTCTATCCGGACAAACGAGGGGACTGCATTGGTGGTAGCTGAGCCTCTTACACTCTGAGGCCAGAAATTGTTGGTCTAGAAGTGTGTGTGTAGGCCTGGGGAGCAAGTCTGCCTAAGGTCTTGGGTGGATACTCTGTCTAAGCAAAGCCTCACTGCCCGTCTAGCTTACTGAGGAATCAGCCATGCAAGAAGAAGAGTAAGGCTGCAGTCACATATACCAAAACGCCATGAGCAAGTATGGCAGATACTTCAGCTCACTGTACTGCTATGCAACTGACAGCTGGTCTTCTAGGTTACCAGTACCCTCATATTGGTGGGGTATACAAATAGCAAGCATGACCCTAATGTACAGACATGTCCAAGACTGACTGAAGGATGAACTCAAGGTTGGAAGCCATGCTGCCACAGCACATACATCCCAACTGACAACAACTGGAAGATTACAAAAAAGAAGCAAGGATGGCACCGATAGCAGAAAAAAGATGACTTAAGCCAAGCTAAGGTTGGCATGGGAAACTATAAACATGCAAGCGTCTATGGGAAGGACAAGGTCACTAAGACATCATGGGCACTACTCAATTCTTTTGCTCTGGATCCCATTTTATGCTTCTTCCTCAATTTGTGTGGTGTGCCTGGTTAGGTAATTTTTACCTTGTAAAGGTAATGGTTGTTACATTGCTTAGACATGATGATGTCTTTGATGCACTTTCCAGGCATCTGTGGTATAGAAAAGCCCCGAGATTCTTAGCTCTGTCAAGCAACGTTTTATTGTTGAAACTTTTACAGTGTTTATTTAAAGCACTATACTTTTCAAGCAAAATAAGTGATGAAGGCGATGATCTTTTGGGGAAAGCATCTCCCAAAGGCACATTTGTTGGTAACTTTTTCAGGTGTCATGTCACCAGGGAAAAAAATAACTGTACAACCTAAATCAACAAGTAAAAAATACAAAAAGCCAAGCATTTGCTGTGAGAAATTCTTGGCTTGGAAAGGACTCAATCAACATGGAAAAAAACAGAGCAACCTTACATTTCAGAAAAAAACTATGAAATGCCACGGATTACTCTCAAGGTTCAGCTAATGTCCTGGGGGTGGAGGTAGCCTAATGCCACGGAAGAGAATTCTCAGTACTGCTATTTGTAAATGGAAGACCAGAGCGTCACCTTCAGCTAATCCCAGTATCTGAAGCAAGACTACAGCAATAACCATTACAGTAAACATCAGTATTTACAGCTCATACATATGGCAATAAACTTACGAATGATATTAAAACTTTAAGCAAATTACAACAATTTGACTCTTTTTAAGATTATATGAGGCTATTACATTTCTTATCTGTAAAGAAGTACCTCCCTGTAACTTAGAAAAAATTCTCAGCAGAGTTAACAGACTTGTATCATGAACTACAACATGAAAGCTTGAAAAAACAAAAAATAAGGCAATCCCAGTTCATGTCTGCTATAAACTGTAAAGTCTGCAAATTTTTTTTTTTTTTACATTTCAAACCCACAGCGTCATAATTTTTCATTTCAGAATAGGTTAAAGACCATTTCTGAGTTTTAACTATGATAAAAAATGGTGAAAAAGGGTCAGACGACCTCAGAGAAGAAGGTACATCATCTTTTAAAATATATTGGATCATAATCAAAGCAAGCACCGTATCAAACATTGGCTGCACATTTGTGAGACTTTGTAATACTTTACAAGTTGCTGACCTGTAGAATGAAATGAAACAACTCTATTGCTGTGCTGAAAATACTTTGAGCAAGTTCGCTTCAGGAAGCTCATTTTAGAGGCTCTCCCTTATTTCTTTTCATAATCTTAAATCTGGATGAGAATCAGAGTGTTTTATAATCAGCTTGTCTAAGTCGTGGCACAGGAACATGCAAGGCAGAAGTAACATCAGACCTTTCTCAGCATGAAAAAGGATTTTCTTTTAATCTAGAAGAGAGAGAACCCAGCCTCTGCTCAAATTTATGTATCAAATAAGAGAATTGTACTAGACAAGCTTGAGAGATGCCAGCATAATGTGAAACACTGTTACTAGGCAACATGCACAGAACAAAGGCAGAAAGACTTTACCAGGAAAGGCTAAACTTCCAAAGTAAAATGCCATCAGAAATTTGTGTTGGCCTGCTAACATATTACAATAGCTATCCTTGGTGGTCCACAGTGGAATTCAACTATAGCACGATTATCTACACAGTTTAACACTTCCCACGTCTTAAATCCTAGCTGCTTTTAAAACCTAATTTTAACCTTCTATAAAAGATGCAATAAAGCAGAAGAAAAGCAGACATGTTTCTCTAACCTTTTATAAAAAGTACAACAAAGCCGGAACAAAACAAATGTGTCTACTACGTAGATATAATGTTATTTTTACTGAGAATTTAAACAATGAAGTGTTCAGGGCCAAATTAGAACAAAGAGTGCAATGGACAGGCCATAACCAAGAGACAAAAAAATAAAGCTACTACAGTATTGTGAAGTACAACATGAAATCTAACAAAAACAATAACAATCCCACTTCATGTCTGCTATAAACTAAGGTCAGCAATTCATATATATATATATATATATATATATATATATATATATATATATATATATATATTTATTTATTTCAAATACAAAGATGGTTTTAAAAAAATCACCCCACTTTTAATATTAGTGATTCTTCGTCACTAAATGTTTTACTAACAAGCATATTAACTACTGTTATATACACAAAAGCTATAACAAAGAAACATGTGTGGCATGTTTCTAGTAATATAACCATGTCTCAAGAAAATGTGTGAGTCATATTTCAAATGCTGTTAATACTGTCCAAACACACCAGAAGTCGTCGGCACTAAACAGTATATCAGAATGGCTTTTTGCAGTACATAAAATAACAAGCAAGGATAGATGCTAAGAGAAAACAAACTATGACCTATCAAGTCTCCACAACTGCTGAAACTCTCTCACCATCACCTTCCCCACCTGTTTTTCCAGTCTCTGCCTGATGCCCATAAACTCTGAGGATAACTGACATGAAACTATGAGGAGACAAAAAAAAAAAAAAAAGTAAAATGTTGGGGATCACACAATCTGCTTTCTCTAGTTAATTACCTGTCACAGTTGTCCTAACACAAATAAGGGACAGGCAAAACTTTCAGGGTCATCTGATTCTCTCTACACCCATGTCAGCCTCATAAGAATTTTAGATAGTTACTCTGTTGGCATTCTTTTCTACAATACTACATTGCTTTACGTCCCATGCCATCCTTTCAACAGGGGTTTAAACTGGATCCTGTAGTAACTTCTAAATTTCTACAGTCTTACTCAAACCTTTTCAGACAAGTAGACTAAAACCAATGCAGCTCCTAACCAGTCTAACCTCCCGTCTTCCAACATTTCTAAGTTTTAGCTAGTAGATCTAGGAGACTCTCTTCACAGATGCCCTTCTTGTGGGAGGAGTAAAGACTCCTTGTTGAAATTAATGCTCTTGTTCTAATACATTACATTTAACAGGTCAGAACACTCATTTCAACAAGGAGTCTTTACTCCTCCCACAGGGTGGGCATCAGAAAGTCTCCCAGACCTGCTATCTAAACTGATTTTATCTGGACTAATCCTTTGTGCTTCATTTCTTGCTAGTCCTGTCACCCTCTGGGTCGCAGGTGGGATATCAGACCTGACTCAAGCTTTCTGTACTACCTTTGTTTTCATATTTGCAAAATTTCAGGTCCTGCTTCCTGAACCTATCAGTCTCAGTGGAACGTTTTCCCCCTCATCTTCTCTTTACCATAGAATCAACTTTGTCAAACATTTTTACTTTGCTTACATTTTACTGGCTACTCTTACATGCTCATATGCATGCCAATATCTGCACAGTTTTTACAGTCATATACAAAAATGTTATGGGCCACTTATAAGGATCTAATGTTCAAACTGGTTCTGAAGTAACAAAGCATTATCGCAGCATTTATTGGCTAGCAGAAAATTCCATCTGAAGGTGGTCTAGTTACAGCTCAAAGTACGGAGATAACAAAAAATGCCAACTTATCACCATCACAAAATGCCAATCAAGTACGCAATCACAGCTTAACATTCAAATATAACAAACTATCTTGTAAACAAATGCCTCGTACCATGCCTTCAATACTGCTGCTAATAAAATCGAAGGACAGGAACTTATACTCAGCTGACAGGAAACTGCATTTTGCATATGAAAAGTAGTTTCCATTCAACAGTAATTAACATCAGCAAAATAATATCATAAATCCATCAGTAGATGTTTTTACCCTTATTCAACCTATTAACTAAACCCAAATTTCAATTTTAATAAAATGAGACATATCAAATTACCCCTTTTCAAAAGCAATACAATCCAGGACCTAATCTCAAATAAATCATTTGCACTGGAACAGCTGAAATTAGATCTTTCACTACCTAAAGGTTATTTACCAGTTTTTAAACAGATCTGTGACCACTTCTTAAGATTACTTACTATTAGTGCCTAGTGTTTGTGAAAATAATATCTTCTGAAAACCCTACTAATTACACTGCAAAGTGAAAAAAAATTCTAAAACAAACTAATTCAAAATGCTGGGTACAGAAACTAATTCAACATATTTCAGATACGGATAGAATATTATCACACCCCATGATAAAGAAACTTAATAAAAAAATCTATACATCTGAGTAATAAATTTACTAGTCTTAAGAAAATGTATAATCTATAAAGTAAGTATCAAAACTTAAGCCTACCTCACTCTGGCAAAAATGGTTTCATTCAACCTAAGTAATACATTGTTGAGTAACGACTGTTCTTCACAGTCTGCAGGTATATTACTTATTTTATGCAGCTGTTTATACATAACAGTTACAGGAGGCATCACTCCATATTCTTCAGAATCTAGGTCACTACCATTAAGTTTGAACATGGCAATATGCTATTCTCCACATTAGGTACTTTTCCATTTGGCATTCCCTCAAGGGCTTAAATTCACTGGACCCAAGAATGAGGATACAAACATTTGGCTGCGGTAAATAAACGGTCTCCCCAAAAAACTGGTTAGATTTGAAACTAATAACCTAAGAGGCTTTCAAAGATATGGTTCTTAAAAATATATATCAAAGCTTGTAGGTTTTAAAACTAGGACAAAAGTAACAAGTCTCATTTTTCCAACTGCTGTGAAAAAATCCTAAATGTTATCTATTTTTATCATTTCCTGTTTCTTCTTATCAATGGATTCAATATGGGATCATTAAACAAGTAGTCACTACACCTTCCCCATATTGTTATTCCCTACCTCAATTTTTACCTTTACTACTTTGTGCAGAATACTTACAGTTACTCTTTTCTCCGTTTTACCTTTGTGACAGAGAAATTATATTTTAGTAAACATATACTTTGTTAATCATGTTTTTAATAATCATTCTCAAATCTAGTTTTAGCAGTTGGAATGTTAGAAATGTTTCTCGGTATACTAAATCCAAGAACTTCAATTGTACACTCAAATTTTGTTCAGTGTTTTTCATTATATAAAAGTTCTTGCATCCTTCAGCAAGATAAAAAGCTCAGCACACCTGTTATACTACAATATATTCACAATAATCCATAATGTGTATGGATCAGGATATGTACTCCTAGGGACAGCGTGTCTGGTCTTTTGGTCTTTGCCCCCAGGCCCAAACTATGCCATTTAGGAGTAAATCTCACTATAACGCACACCTCTGCCATTAAAATTATTGCATAATTATACCATGGCAGACATTGCTACATCTTAGTCTAAAAATGCAATAGGCTCCTATGATTCCATCTGAAAGTTGTCCTATCAGAAATTCCATGGAAGTTGAAATGTCGAGCTATACAAGCTTGCATCACAATAACAAAGGCCAAACCAAGCCCAAAAAAAAAAATTGAAGGGACATAACTTGAACAACAATTGCAAAAGCTAAATAGCTGGATCCCACCACCAAAAATCCTTGACAAGGTGCACATCAAAAACACATAGGGCATGGGTGGTCAAAGGTGCAATATAAGCTACATCTACTGACTACGTACACAGCAGATGTGCCTAAGGTGCACAGAGTGCCTTATTCTTCTTGGACCTCATAGGCTTTTAAGTAATGCCTGGCACGTGTAATCTTATTACACCAATTTAAAGTGAAATAGTCCTTCTGACTGTGGACGACATCACTGTACAAGGCAGATGAAGGGACATGTTAAACAATAAGCAGATTTTTAAAGGTAAATTTCATATGAATATGCCCGTGTAAAATTCACACATCTGAATCTAAACACTTAAGTATCACAGCAGCGTGAGGTACTTTAACAGTGGGCATTTGTATGGTCATCAAAATACACACTACTTATTACTCCATGGCTTGTCTGCACCATGCTAGAGTGTGACACAGCAGCCCCGGTGAGTGTGTTACAATCTATTTAACACACACTTTCTCTTATTATCCTTTCAAGACCAAGTTTTTAATCCCTTCACAAATTTAGCAACAGCTGTGTCTGTATCTTTCTCTCAAAAAAAAAAAAAAAAAAACTGTCCCCAGTGAGCAACGGACGGAAGTCGTGAGGCCCTTCTATAATGGTGGCCTCACAACTGATCCAGATAAATACAGACCTAGTAATCTTGCATGCCTCATCTGCATAGCCATGGAACATACAACGGACCTATGTCAAGAACCTTATTGGACTTGACTTCCAACAGTTTGGCATTCTGAAGGGGAGATCTTGTCTATTTGACCAAATAAATCTATTTGAAATGGGTTACAAGGCCTGCAGATGGTTGGCTATGCGGGGCACATGACATACCTTGACCTGGCCAAGGTCTTCTGCACCATTCCCCATGCTGGCATCTTACAAAAGCTAAACAATTTAAAAATGAATCCATATGTGGAAAGACGGACAGCAAACTGGTTAAAAGGAAGAACCCACATGGTGCAAGCTGCAGAGGCATCATCAGAAAAAGTATGAGTGTAACAAGCAGGACTGAAAGACTATAAATGATGGATAATGTGCAACTAGAATTATGTCAATATGATTTGTGATGCATAATGCTTGCAACTACAATTGCATCAATATGGTTTGTGACGCATAATGTTTGCAACTAAAATTATGTCAATATGGTTTGTTTTCATTTATGCAAAACTTAAGATTCCCTATATCATAAGTGATAATTTAAGATTTTTTTTTCCTCCAAACAAGAGAGCAACAGGCAGTGTCCCTCAGGACTTTGGATTGGGGCCTCTTTTTGGTATTTACCTCTCAGGGCTGCAAAGTGGGGGAAGCAACCATCCTAGGTGTCCCATATTCTTGAGTCGTTTCAAACAGCCATCACACCAGGTAACTGCAAAGACGTTCTCGGAACACTTTCAGCCTATTACATCTCATTCTCAACTTTGCTGGCATCTGTTACAGTGGGAATATGGAGGGGTCCTGGATTCTTGATTCCATTTCATAGATTTTCAGTAGTTGAGTCAGAGTCTGACCTTATGGACTTCATCTTCACTCTCGAAGGTGTTTTGCTTTAGCTCAGAGAACATGCCCCCTCTTATTTATTAGTGATGTTGGGGTCCTGCTTACATGGCTTTTCTGTATATTTTTCTGAATATTCCTGCTTTTGTCTTAACATCTTCAGATTCTGTTCACCTCCATCTTTGTATTACCATGCCCATTTATTTCTAGGAAATTCCTCTGAATAATCAATCTTCTTAAAGAGAAGTCTTTAATTTCCCATTCTCCTTCTTCCAGTTTTCAATTAAATATGCCCCCTTATCTCTTCTTGCTGTTGCTTGAAACTCTGCATTTGGTTTGGCATATTTTTCCCCATGTCCGCCATCTTTTGCTCTTCACTTCTAGGACACTTCTAAAGCCTCCACTATTGGTAATTTTATCTTTATAATCATATTCTTATTTTGAGTATTTTTGCTGTCACCTCCAGGACAATATCACAAATGTCTGGTGCTCTATCCATTAGATCTAATCACCATCTGTTCTTTGCGTCCACTACAAATTCACATTAAATACTGTTGCGCTCTTATCTAAAAAGCCTGGACAGTTTTCTTTCTTTTCCTTTAATTTAATTTTAAAAATTGTGATAAGAATCAGATGGACAATCACAGTCAGCACCAGGTCTTGCTTCTGCTGACTGTATAGAGATTTTCTGTCTATGACTGCAGAATACATAGTCAATCTGATTTCAGTTATTAACTATCCAGTGATAACAGTGCAAGAAGTTGGCTTTACATATAGCTAACAGTGTTTTCCATAACCACTGAATTATCCAGGCAGAATTTTACTAGTCTATGACCTACTTCATTTCATACACAAGGCCAAACTTTCCCATTATTCCAGTTTCACTTTGACTACCAACTTTAGAATTCCAGTCACCTATCATCATCATCTTTCGGCTTTTCCTGTTAGGGGTCACCACAGCAGATCATCTCTTTCCATTTCTTCCTATCCTCTGCATCTTGCTCTGTCACACCAACCGCCTGCATGTCCTCTCTCACCACGTCCATAAACCTTATCTTAGGCCTTCCTCTTTTCCTCTTACCTGGCAGCTCCATCCTTAGCATCTTTTTCCCAATATACCAATCATCCCTCCTCAGCACATGTCCAAACCAACGCAATCTTGTCTCTCTTGCTTTGCCTCCAAACTGTCCAACATGAGCTGACCCTCTAATATATGAATTCCTAATCCTATCCATCCTAGTCACACCGAGTGCAAATCTTAACATCTTTAACTCTGCCACATCCAGCTCCGACTCCTGCCTTTTTGTCAATGCCACTGTTTCCAACCCAAATAACATAGCTGGTCTCACTACCCTCTTGTAGACCTTCCCTTTCACTCTTACTGGTACCAGTCTGTCACAAATCACTCCTGACACTCTTCTCCACCCATTCCACCCTGCCTGTACTCTCTTCTTCACCTCTCTTCCACATTCACCATTACTCTGAACTGTTGATCCCAAGTACTTAAACTCGTCCACCTTTACCAACTCTACTCCCTGCATCCTCACCATTCCTCTACCCTCCCTCTCATTTACACACATACATTCTGTCTTAGCTCTGCTGACCTTCATTCCTCTGCTCTCTAGAGCATATCTCCACCTCTCCAGAGTCTCCTCAACCTGATTCCTACTCTCACTACAGATCACAATGTCATCTGCAAACATCATAGTCCACGGGGCCTCCTGTCTGATCTCATCTGTCAACCTGTCCATCACCACTGCAAATAAAGGACTCAGAGCTGATCCTTGATGTAATCCCACCTCCACCTTAAATGGATCTGTCACTCCCACTGCAGTCCTCACCACTGTCACACTACCCTCGTACATATCCTGTACCACTCTTACATACTTCTCTGCAACTCCTGACTTCCTCATACAATACCACAACTCTTCTCTAGGCACCCTGTCATATGCTTTCTCCAAGTCTACAAAGACACAATGCAACTCCTTCTGACCTTCTCTGTATTTCTCCAATAACACTCTCAGAGCAAACATTCCAGTCACCTATGACGAATGTAATACTGTTTGGGTATTTATAGAAATTGCTGCAGATCCTCATAAGAAGAGCAGAGTTCCCCCTCTTAAGCACCTACAGTTGGAGTATCATCTTGTACTGCTGTGATGTTGAATGGCTTACCTTACAGTCTGTTAGAGATTCCATCATTTTTTGGGTTGTAATGAAATTCAGATTGACACCATTTTATTAACAACTAGGCTTGCTCTGCGTCTTCCCTACAGTAGAAGTTCTGGTAATTATTTAATGTAAGATAACCAAAGGCCATGTTTGCTTACTTATTTGCAAGATATTGGTGTTAATTCTTGTCACCCCAACTTTAGCGACATTGAGCTTACCATGCTTTGTGGTTCTTGACTTCAAGTTCTAGTGGTGTACAACTCTTTGCCGTATCAGACTTTTTATATCCAAGCACCTCAGCAGATGGTCATCCTTTCAGCTTTAATGCACCAGAATCATACCCTCAACCATCAGGTGCACTCGTCATCTGTTCTTCGCCAGCAGTGTGATGAACAACTTCAAACCACAGTCTCTTGTGTTCTGGTGCCATTGCAACATGTCTCTGATTGCTTCTGTTAGTATGTTTTTCTTGGCAAAAGTAGTGGACCGGCTTGCCATTACCTTCTTCAGTGGGTCAATCAAGTCTCAACTCCTTGCCATGTCCTGCCCGTCTCTGGCTCTAAAAGGTATAACTTACAGCTTCACTGAGATACACAAGTCCCTTTACCATAAGAAGGAAAATGTCCAGAAACATGCTTTCTGTGGCAAGCTGTAAGACTGCCAGCCAATAACAATGACTTGCATCAGCCCAAACCCTCTATCTTATTCAGTTAACAGCAGCTAGGAAGTTCAGGACAACTCAAGTGGGCTAAATCAGTCAACATCTCTACCAGTTTTTCCCTAAAGTAAACTAATTCAGGGTATGGAACAAACTCTCCAAAACGTGAAACTGTTTTGAAATGTGACAAGCTGTACAAAACTCATTCGCAACAATGGAGCCCCAGAGCTGTGTACTCCAACTCCCAAGAACGTTTTTCTATTTTTGATAAAATCAAGTTATGGCCTCACATTTCAAACAAATGCTCACATCTCTGCAGAGCTATTTACATTAGTAAACGAATGTAAATGGCAAACTATTCAGCACAAACAGATCTTTCTGTGCATTAGATCTATACCTTAAACTGGACTTTGAAGTCATAATAAACACCGCAAAAGTTTTTTGTATTCAACATACAACTTACTACTACACACAAGCTACACATACACTATCAGCAGCATTTTCTTCATTCACCTGTAAGCTTTCATACGAGCCTAAGCAGTAAAGAATGTTACTTGGCTGAGACCGAAAAAAATGAAAATTATGACAATCTAAACATGTCAGTGAGGTTGTGTTGCATGTTGTAAGCTTTAAAGATAAAATCTTAATAGCTTGTACGTAGCAACGTTTTGAAATTAGTAATGCAAATATGAACATGTTACATTAGACGCTTACACGTGTCAGTGAGATATAAGTGCAGATGTACATGGAGGAGTCACTAGGTTGTATTGAGTTCACTTTTTTTTTTTTTGCAAAAATGCAGCAGGGCTTTTTAAAATAAAATCACCACAAACAAATACTAGCAGAACTTGGGGCTCTTTCGTTGCAATGTCCATTTGATAGTCATTTGGGTAATAGTGTTCGAATACTGAGCGAGTCAGGGAAATGTTTATGTATCCAAAGGGCATATTTCTGCAAACTCCTGAACTGAGTACACATATATCTCAATGTGTGTGTGTGTGTGTGTGTGTGTGTGTGTGTGTGTGTGTGTGTGTGTGTGTGTGTGTGTGTGTGTGCGCGTGTATACATATAAAATGTACACACACAATCACATACATATGCACACATATAACGAAAAGGTTACGATGCTCAAAGCTCCCAAATGCCAACATGTGGTGTGATCGACAGTTTGTATATACAACCAGCATGGAGTAAGGGGCCAGTCTCCCACTGGGGGGGTATGTTGGGGAAGGGTGGCTTTTCCCCTGCAAAAACAAAGTTTTTTTTTTGCTTTCTTTGAATTTGTTTGCATGCTCCAAGTCCGAGTACACTCCTTGGCACATGCACGGTGACATACTGACACTTGGGTATTTCATTTTCGGTATACATACCTACATATATCTATATCTATGGGTGCGTGCATACATTATATACGTGTGTGCATAGGCATACACATACATACAGACAGACAGACACACACACACTAAACCTAAAGTGATGAAATGTTCAGCTTGTCAAGGCATGACTCCTTAGTATTGTTTTACCAAGTGTTTTATTCATGAAAAACTATACACTAACTGCTTAACATGAAAACTCTTATTAAAATAAATAATAATTAGAAAGCTATTGAAATACAGTCAAATGTCATTGCTGGTGCATTTTCTGTTATAAATCAGGTAATGCCTCACTCAGTCAGCAAAGAGCAAGACATTATGGGAAATCATTCCCAGAGTGCTTTTCTGTTAGTGCACTGGAAATTGTGCGTTTATAGGTTCATAGGTAGGTAACTAGGCTGTCTGCCTGAAGGAATTTATAAGCCTAGCCAGGATGTGTTGGCTTTCGCCGCCCCCTCAGATTAGTTCCTTTTGCCTCTGTCCAGCACAGCCACTGAAGTGATCCCCGGGGTAAACTTTCTGTACTTTTGTTTAGTATTATTTAGTGCTATTACGGGGTGAAGGGGGCACAGCCTTCCACGTAAAAGGGTGTCTTAGGTTAGTTGTTGCTTTCCTTGGTATTTAATGCATCAGAGGCACAGCAGTAGGTTATTAGTGATGAATGGCACTGCTTTATTTTGGACAAGTTTAACTGTGTGCATAAGATGAAGTTATATATACCCACATGATTTATAAACCTACTATGGCAGAAATACTTATGAAAAGATGGTTTTACTGCGGACTCTTTTTATAACTGGACAAGCCTAAATTTGTAATTTTATTCTACTAGCAACCTTCAACAATGGACCGAGTAACCCTAACACGATTTTACCCAAGCCTTTGATTTATGTGTACACTGCTGTGACCAAGACACGGTCATACTAGAAACTGCAGACTTAAAAGCACTGCAAGCACAGCTCTAGGAACTTCTGTTCATGTCAAGAAACCCATAATTTTTACCCTGTTCATACAGAAAAGCAATACTGATGCAAACATAACATCCTGAGGCCTGCTCAGGTCAACATGCCAGAGAGAAGTTGTGTGTTTTACTAGTAACATCTGCAGGAGCTCTGCTCTGAAATGCTTGCTAGAATATAAATCAGCTTTTTTTTCCCCAATAAGAAGTTATGCTTGGCTATACTGAAAAAGCCTGCAAATTGCCAACCCCTTAGGTATAGATAACAACCTCAAATAGGATCTTAAATTATAGCCTTGCTACACGTTATTCAGTTATTACTGTTCCTGATTACTGTGACTGTTCAGCTCCTAAATTTCTGTTTTATCACAGCTGGAAAATTCGCCATAGTACTTTTCTTGCAATCATACTGCCTTTATAAAAATGACAGCCTCCAGTAACAGAACAACTTTGGTGTACTGCAGCTGTGCAAGACAAGGACCCTGGACGACATAGAATAATGTTTTATGTTCTTAGGAACCTTAAAGTCAACCTGAGCATCTCAACTACTAAAAGACTGGCCATTGGGCAAAAATACCTTGCTACATAATTTGATCCAGGCTAACCAAGTTCCTGCACACAGATTCTATTTCACTCTGTAGAACTACATTCGAAGTAAGAAATTCAGTAAGGTTTTCTGAATCTCTTCATCCTTTTTATGGCATTTACTTTTATTTGCTGATTCTTCCCAATAATGTAAACACTTTGGAAACTCAACCAGCAAAATATTGCAATTAGTAAGTGAGCAGAATTCATGTTCTTAGATTTGACTACAACTCGATAACACCGTTTCTTTGTCATTATAACTTGCAGTATTAACTGATCTACCAGTAAAGATATTTCCAGGCTCCTTTTTTTCGACTGAGTTCAGAATGTTCCCCATATGCTTTAAGTGAGATATTGGTTTTGCTCAACTACCATGGATCACACCACTGCGGTGGTGGTGCTGCGGTAGCGTTGTCGCCTCACAGTTAGACGTTGCCTGTTCGATTCTTAAAGCGTCTTCTGTGTGGCGATATGCGTAAATGGGTGTTCCTTCGTTGAAGGTTGTGCGTTAGGTCCGGCAAGCCAGCACGTAAAAATCTACTGCCAATCATTAGCGGACCGGAGTACCGCTGTGGTGACCCCTAACCGGGAAAAGCCGAAAGACACAAACAAACCATGGATCACACCACACCCATCATCAACACAGAACAGCTCTCTCCTGTCTTTCACAGCAACGCTTCTTTAGATCAAGAGTTAAAACAATTTCACGTGCTTGTTTCCTACTATGTACTGAGCTGCAAGTTTACAAAGGAGGCAAACCGTAACACCTTGCCTTCCACAGCTGAATGCCTACCAATGAGAACAGCACTAAGAACATTATTTCACATCCACTTTGTTAGATAGTTACACGATATGACAGGTTAGGGTTTCCACACTGTCCGCTGTTAAAATTGTTTTGTTTTACAGTCTAAACAAAGTAAAAATAGAAAAAGGACAACAGAAAAGGTTTAAGGAGGCAAAATTTTCAAACCACAACCCTACTCTGAAGTAAGAGTCTAAAAACAGTATGCAAATTGCACGTTTATAGAATAGCACATTACTAATAAAAGTAAAGTTAGTTGTTCATGTGGGCAAATGTTCTTGCCAAAATGTGATGCCTGATTACTGCAGTATCACTGAGGAGTCACATTAATACTGGAACAAGTGCTAGCAAGCTACAAGGTACAGTAAAAACCCAAGAGTTCACACTCTTAAAAATACATGTTCAAGAGCGGAAAAATGCATTGCTTTAAGCAACTGACCGGATATACTACAGGATCTCATGGAGATGATCTGATTCATTCCAGAGGACAATGCAAGGACATCAATGACCTCAAAAGAAAAAGTCATTATTGCATTTTACATCTCAATCAGAGTTTGATCTGTACATTTAGTAGAGCACTGGAAGGCTAAAATGTTTTATGGAGCCATCCATCCATAACATCAAGGTTCACTCTGCCAGGTGGCTAGCCCTGCCGCGGTAGTTCTTCCATGCCACACATTCACATACACTCACACCCATGACCAATTTAGTGTCTCCAATCCACCTACTGCAGGTCTTTGGAGGGTGGGAGGAAACCAGAGCACCCAGAGAAAATCCACATTAACATAACGACATGCAGACTACACACAGGAGCCCCAGCCAGGAATTGAACCGGGGGACTTCTTGTGAGGTGACAATACCAATTCACTGTGCCGAATAACACAGGGTTAAAAAGCAAAGTCAGCAAAAAAATGCAGCAAAGGAGGCAACGAAGAACTACCTATACCATCCAGCACAACCACTTTCTCTTTTTGTTACTGGTCCTTAACAAGTGGCATACAGCACCTTACTTATTTTGCTCCATGTGCAGTACGCACCCAGTCCACATATGTATGTATGTGCAGTACGCACCCAGTCCACATATGTATGTATGTGCAGTACGCACCCAGTCCACATATGTATGTATGTGCAGTACGCACCCAGTCCACATATGTATGTATGTGCAGTACGCACCCAGTCCACATATGTATGTATGTGCAGTACGCACCCAGTCCACATATGTATGTATGTGCAGTACGCACCCAGTCCACGTATGTATGTATGTGCAGTACGCACCCAGTCCACATATGTATGTATGTGCAGTACGCACCCAGTCCAAATATGCCTGAAGTTCAACAACAAAGTCAGTTACCATTATTAATCACAGGCATCTTACATTCCGTCCATGAATAATTCAAAACATTCCCCATTCTATGTACTTAAGTCTGGTTTAGTATTTAAATCAAAATTTCATCTATCTAACATACGTCAAGCATACATAGTCTAATACTTTTCTTAACTAGCACCTTACCTGCTTGCTCAAATTATACAGAGACATTAATAAATTATAGTTTATCAGTAAAAACACATTTGTGCAGACATAAGACTTAGCTTTGGAGTTCAAAATCAAAATGATAGAAACCACTCAGGGGTGTAGCCAGGATTTTTAAAACATAAACCACCATTCAAAAAAACAGCCATCTACCCATACCCCAGTTAATGAACATATGGTGCTGGACAAAAAGCATGCTTTTTGAATACTGAGAAAGCCTCCTGGCATAATGAACAAGCAAAAAATCCACAGTCAACCTGGTATTCTGAAAAACAAAATCTTTAACTTAATAGAAACATTGTTAATGTGTTGTGATTAAATAAAATCATCTCTCATTCCACAAAACCAATAAACCATTCCCAGAAATAGTGTATTCCAGGTCATATATAGAATATACTTAAATGAAAACTCCACACTAGAACTAAAAACAAAAATTGTTTTTTTTTTCACTCTGTTTCCTGACCTATTTTAACCCCTCAAAATCACTCTAAGTTACGTATTTGTAAATTTAGCCTGTTTTCCACAACACTGCTAACAATGGGACTTGATGTGTCGACTTGTTCTTTTTCTCACTCAACCTTCTTTCCCATAATGCTTTGTATGACTCAAATTATATTACTTGCAAATGCAATAAAATTAAAAAGATAGATATAAGTAACTGTGAATTCCAAAGCCATTGACATATAATGGGATTTGTGTGGGTCACGGTTATTTTCTTTACCTTCTGTAAAAGGACTGCTTCTTTTCGGTCTGTAATCACCCTAATTTATGTTTGGCTCACAGCTTGCTTTATATTATTCTTAGAAGTTAACTAGCTACAGCCAGAAAAGTAGCTAAACCGCAGGCCTTTGTTCACGGTTTTCTTTTACAGTCCAAAAGGAACAGATTCTGCAAGGTTCTCTCAGTGCAGTGACGGTTTTAACACCTCTGCAGCAGTGTGAGGGAAGGGGACTGTCAATTCCTCTCGTCCTGTAGTAGACAGTGAGAGTGCAGCAAAAGTTCCAAGATGGATGCACCCACCAAACTGTGTCTGCACAACAGCTAAGGTTTAACTCATGCACAGACAAATTAGTCACTAAATGGGACTATGGGAATCCCTGGATATCCTGGACCTCAGCCATGAAACAGCATGTAAGTTTGGTTTATGTAGAACCATGATGGAAGCCTGCATGATGGCCTTCTGCAAAGGCTCTCACGTAAAGAACTACAAATACCCACAGAGGTCACCAGAAGGCTGATGGCCACCAAGGAAAGGGGATTAGAAAGTGGGATAGAAAGGAAAGTACAGTTTTGTACCTACCATAAATGTAGATGTCCGAACAGGATAGCATCTGCAGTCCTAACAAATGGGTTGTCCTGTCGTCAGGCAGCCCTTCGGTCGGCCGGATTCCAAAGTCTGGGTCTGGCCTCGGCTGGTGTCGCACTTCACCCGACGTCATCTTTGCTGGTCTTCGGGTATATAGGCATCAGCAGACGCCATTTTCCTCAGTGTTTCTTGCCCCAGATGCCAGTTGCCCTCTTGGAAAGCTAAATTTTGGATAAATGCCAATGTTTCCAAAAAAGTAGAAGGCAAACACAAAAATAAGCATGTATGTACATATATACAAACAAATACACCATAAGAGATCCCCCCCAGCTAGCTATTAGGAGGGTAAATACCCTAGGAGTACCACAGAGGGGAAGGAGGGTGGGTAATTCTGACTGCAGATGCTATCCTGTTCGGACATCTACATTTATGGTAGGTACAAAACTGTACTATGTCCTTCAAGGATGCATCTGCAGTCCTAACAAATGGGTAGAATACCATAGCCAAACTAGGGGAGGAGGAAAAAGAATTATGGTGTAGTTAGGATCCCTTGCAATACAGCAGTGGCAAACCCTTCTCGGGATCTAGAGTATAGAGGTAAGTTGTAATGCTTGGCAAATGTATGCACGGAGGTCCAAGTAGCCGCCTCAATAATGTCCTTGGTAGCCACTCCTCATAAGAAAGCTGTGGTAGTGGCTGTAGCCCTTGTAGAGTGAGGTCTTATGTACTGTGGAATTTGCTTTCCATGGTAGGAGTAACAGAATCTTATGCAATTTCCTATCCACTTGGAGATTGTCTGTTTGGAAATTGCTTTTCCTTCCCTTCCTGTTGCATAAGCTACTAAAAGCTGGTCAGTTTTTCTATTGCCCTTGGTTCTGTCCAGGTAGTAGCGCAACTGTCTATGTACATCCAAGGTATGCAGCAGTCTTTCCCCCTGTTCTGTGGATTGGGAAAGAAGGTAGGTAGGTGGATTGCCTGGTTTAGAGACACTCTGGATACCACCTTAGGCATAAATGTAGGATTAGTTCTCATGGACACTATCTTGATGGAAGATTAGGAAGGGTTGTACTGCCATTAAGGCCTGTAGTTGCGAAACCCTTCTTGCTGAAGTAATTGCCAGTAGGAAAGCAGTTTTCCAGGATAGGTGTTGAAGATCTGCTGTTGCTGCTGGTTCAAATGGAGGGAGTGTCAACTTTTCTAGCACAAAGTTCAAGTCCCATGCTGGTAATGGTGGTTTCCTAGGAGGTTTTACATTCTTGATTCCTCTGAGGAACTGCCTGAGTAGAGGATGTGAGAAGACAGGGGGATCGAAGCTGTATTCTGCAGAAATAGCTGATGCATGTATCTTGATGGAGGAATAGGACAGGCCTGTATGGAGAAGCTCTGCCAAGTACTCCAGGATGTTAGCAATATCTATTTTTGACACATCTTTTCCTCTTTCAGTACTCCAAATGACAAACCTTTTCCATTTCCCTGCATAGTTCCTTCTTGTTGAAGGTCTGCGGGCCTCAAGGATAATGTCTTTAACCCTTTGGGATAACACTGGGTTAGTTGCTGTTATGTAATGTTCCAGGCAGTCAGTTGCAGAGTTTTTAGGTTTGGATGCATGATGTTGTAGTCGTTCTGAGTTAACATCAAAGGCATCAGGGGTAGTGTCCACGTTCTCCCCCGAGACATGCTCCTCAGCAATGGATACCAGTGTTGTCTTGGCCAATTTGGAGCTATCAGAATTATCCTTGGACGTTCCTCTTTGATTTTCAGAAGTACCTTGTGCATCAAAGGAAGAGGGGGAAATGCATATGCTGTCAGGCCTTTCCAAATGAAGGATAGAGAGTCCACCTTCCATGCAAGTGGGTGGTATGTCCTTGTGCAGAATTTCTTGAGCTGGTGATTGAGTGGGGATGCGAATAGGTCTATTTGTGGCATTCCCCATTTCTTTGTGATGGCCTTGAAGATGTCCGGGTGTAGCATCCATTCGTGAGCATCCGAGGTAGTTCTGCTTAACATGTCTGCTAGGATGTTTTCTTTTCCCGGTACAAATATTGCCTGTAACTGGATGTTGTAGCTCAGAGCCATTTTCCAAAGGTCCAGAGTCATTCTGCATAGGGGGTATGAATGAGTGCCTCCCTGTTTGTTGATGTACCACATGACTGTGGTGTTGTCTGTCCTTATCATTAAATGGCCTTCTTTGAGGAATGGTCTGAAATTCTGGATTGCTAGTTTTACTACCAGCATTTCTTTTTGATTTATGTGCAGGTGCAGCTGGTCTGGAGTCCATAATCCTTGTATGCATTTGTCCAGCATGTGTGCTCCCCAACCTAGGTCTGAGGCGTCCGTTGTGATGGTTTGGCTTGCTTGAAAGTTGTGGAAGGGCAAGCCTGGGTTTGACTGGCATGCTTGAGGCCACCATAGGAACTCTTGTTTCAGGCATGGGATTAGTGGTATTTCGGTTTCTAAGCTGTGCCTGTGTTGAGACCATAAATTCTTTAGGTACCACTGAAGCTTTCTCATATGCAGTCTGGCATGGGGGACCAGGATTATGCATGATGACATGAAGCCCAAGGCCTGCAGTACTTTCCTTGCTGTTAGTTTGTTCTGTTTTGTTAATGCCAAGAAGTAAAGAGGGAGTTGTTTTTGTTTTTCTGCAGTTAGGAATGCCATTTGTTTTACTGTGTCCAATTCCGCACCCAAGAATGTTCTTGTTTGGGATGGTATCAGTCTTGACTTTTTTAAATTGACTGTGTATCCCAGGGCTTGTAGTAAGCAAATGACTGTTTGTAAGTCTTTTGTCAGCTTGCTTTTGTTGTCCGCTTGTATCAGGCAATCGTCCAGGTATGGATAAATTTGGATTCCCTGTAGCCTGCAATGAGCGATTACTGATGCCAGGCATTTTGTGAATACTCTGGGCGCAGTAGATAAGCCAAAGGGCAATGCTGAGAATTGATAATGCTCTGATCCTGCAAGAAATCTGAGGTATCTTCTGCAATTTGGTCGTATGGGGACATGCAGGTATGCCTCCTTGAGATCTAGAGTTACCAGCCAACACTCCTTGCCCAGCATGGGAAGAAGTTGCTGTAGGATAAGCATTTTGAATTTTGGAACAATGATGAATGTGTAAGGCGGACAGGTCGAGAATAGGTCTTCAACTTTTCTCTTTTCTTGGTACTAGGAAGAGTCTGGAGTAGAATCCTTTGCCCTGTTCTGTAGGTGGTACCCTTTCCACAGCTCTCATCTTTGTTAATTGAGCTATCTGTTTTAGAGCTTCTGTTTTTTGGTTTGGAGGTAGGTTTGGCATTCCTCTTTTTTCTGGTAATGTGTGGGAATGAAACCTGTAGCCTTGGTCTATAGTTTGCAAGATCCACTTGTCTCTTGTGATATAGTGCCAATTTTTTGAAAATAAGGCTAACTTTCCGCCTAAGGGTGCTGCCATTTGTTCCCTGGTAGGCGGTGTCAGAGCCAAGTCACTGTGATTGTCCTGTTGCAGTGGCAGTGGTTGTGTCTGTGCCTCGTTGGTTATTGCCTTGCCACTGGCGTCCTCTGTAGGCACCTCCTCTGGATTGATTTCTGCCTCTGGAACGCCTATTCCTGCCTCTCTGAGATTTAGAGGAGTCTGGAAAGGACCAATTTTTGGAAGGCCAGTTCCTGCTAAACCTTGGGGGCTGAACCTGTAAGAAATCTTTAACTGTTTGTACAGATTTTGCCTTCTCTTCCATTTTCTTCATTACTTGCTGGGCAGGAGAACCAAATAGACTGACCTTATCCATAGGAGCATCTAATAGTTTTGCTTTAACATGATCCGGCAAAACCTGTTCTTTCAACCATGCATGCCTTCTTATAACTGTGCCAGTCATGGCTGATCTAAATGAAGCCTCCAGTGCATCATAGCCACATTTTAAAGAATGGTTACTAACCTGCTGAATGTTATTCACCATTTCTAAAACATATTTCTTATCTAAGGAATCATCAGAGGACAGTTTCTTAGTTAACTGATCAAGCATAAACTCTTGGTGGTGATGAGTGTCTGGTACCCTGTAAAACCTATCGGGCTTGGCAGGGGCTGGAGGTAAAGTATCAGGAGCAGTGCAAACATCATGAAATGCATCATCCACAACAGGAAGAACTGGAGGTATAGCTAAGGGCCTATGTTGCGGTAAATGTAGAAAGGTCCTAAGCCTTTTTCTTGAATCAGAGAAATCTTGTCCCTGTCATTGGAATTGCTCTCTCATGGCATGTAAGGTTTCCCCAAAGGAAAATTCCTCTGGTGGAGAGGCAGAAGGAATAGATTCTTCAGCATCGGAATCTTCATAAGTAGAAAATGGAGCCTCTGGATGGTCTGTATTGTCTGAATCATCAGAAGAATCATCTGAGGACACTGGCTCAGGGGGCTCTGCTCTAGGTCTTTTTTCTCGAGGCTGAGAGGCCCTGTCTGGGTGAGATTGGGATCCCCTTATTAAAGAGATGAGATCCTCTGCCAGAGTAAGCATTTGAGAACTGGAACTGGGCCTGTGTGAGGGGGGCTTAACAGGCACAGATTTAGCAGATTTTGCTGCTTTAGCCCTGGCAAAGGCCTTAATAGACATGGCTGCAGGAGGCCTAGCAGCACCACGTGCTGGGGTAGAGACATCCAAAGGGATGGTGTCCGATAATTCTAGAGGAACCACATTAATAGGTAAAACTTCAGAGGCCGATTCAACTAGGGTAGCAGGAGCCTCGGTATTAGTCATGGATTCGGCTGAAGATTGACCCGTTTGCTCGGTTTCGGCCGAAACCGAGACACTCGTGGTTTGCTTAACCGTGGTTTCGGCCGAAACCGCGGACCGCGAGTGTCGGTCTTTTTCTTTGCGTTTCTTAACAATTTGAGAAGTCGGAGGATCCGACGGCATAATGTACGCAAAATCTGAGCCGAAAAACTGTTCAGCAAACTCCGACCGACGCCTAAGCGTTCGTCGGTTGAAAGAAGCACAGGCTAAACAGGCTGCTACGTCGTGGTCTGGGCCTAAACAAGGTAAGCAGTAAGAGTGGAAATCTTTGAGGTATTTGTTTCCCACAAGTTAAACAGTTATTCACTTTTTCTGACATCGGCTGAGGCAAGAAAGAGTCCCCAACGGGGTACTTAGCTTTTTAGAAGTCTTCGAAGTAGTATTCGGTAGTAGTAATCTCTGGATCTGACCGACCGGCACTTGCGAACAGCTTCTGCTTCGGGCGCCACGCGGCAAGAAAGACTGAGGAAAATGGCGTCGGCTGATGCCTATATACCCGAAGACCAGCAGAGATGACGTTGGGTGAAGTGCGACACCAGCCTAGGCCAGACCCAGACTTTGGAATCCGGCCGACCGAAGGGCTGCCTGACGACAGGACAACCCATTTGTTAGGACTGCAGATGCATCCTTGAAGGACATCCTGGTTAAAAGGATACAAAGCATACAAGTCAATCACATTCTTCCACTGTGAGGGTGGAAAAATGGGAGCATGAAGAGAAATTTCTAAGTCAAAGAATTGGGTTATCAGGTACAAGACATCTGAACAAACTGGAAATGTCAGTTCTTTGTTTTGCTGCTTTACAAAGAAGGGAGGAGTTACAAGACAACATCTAAACAAACCGGAACGGTCAGTTAGTTCTTCGTTTTGGTGCTTTACAAAGCAAAGTCGTCCCAGCATCGGAAGGTGAAATAAGCAGGAACCGAGAGCACAGGAAAAAGCAAAAGGGCTACTTTCCTTTTCACCACTTGTAGTCGAGAATCTAGCAGATGTAGTGGTGGAACCCTTTAAGATTATTTTCTACAGATACACAAGTACAGCATTAGTCCTCCAAGGATGGAGATGTAGTACTTGTGGTCCTGTTGCATAACGTAGGGTTTTGTCTGCACTGCAGCGCAATAAAATCACTGAGAATATTCTAACATGGTTATTGAGACTCTGAGATGGCAAAAAAAGTAGTTGATGTAAACATCCAAAGTATTCAGTCAAACCAAACAAATCTTTTTCCAAACAAGCAACAAGAGATCTAGGTGCAAGTCATTCACCTAATGTTACATTCCCGAAGCTTAGCAAAGTCTTTGATTGCATACAACACAGGGAAGCAAACTTAAATGAGGAGTGCAAAGTAAGCTAAGAGGAACAAGGTGGTGCTGTGAGGGAGATGGACAATGCAAGGACTAATCAGTGGTGTGTCCGGGGGGGGTAATCTTGGGTCTTAAAATTTATTCACAATTTATGCATCTTATATAACAGTGAGTGGGGACAAAAAAAAACAGATCAATCTCTCTACAGAAATCAGGAGAGATTTAAAAGGGATACGACTAGTCAAGTTGCATGGGCAAAGATGGCAGCTTACGTCTAACCAAGAGAAATGAGTGCTACATCTACAGCTGAATAATCCATGGACAGTGTAAAGACTAATCTGTATTCATTTTATTTAAGACTATTAATGTTTTATATAGCACATACAAAAGAATACTATACTAATGTTTAATCTTTGGCAATGTACAATGCAAATGCAATAAATAAATTAAACAGATACTAAAGGTTACATAAAACATTACTGTGAAGATGATGTTGCAGTTTACAAAACTGAACAGATTGCTAAACTACGTTTCCCCTTTAAAAACACAGGCACAAAATTAAAAAGTCAAAATATCTGATTTGAGGACGGGGCTAACTTCATATCATCAGGCAACAGGAACACCTACAATAATTCATAATGCCGGAAACACTGAATGGGGATGGGGCAAGACAGACCAGAATTTTATTCCTTTAAAAGGCCTCGATCAAATTCTCGCTAGACTAATGAACCCAAGTTCTGGTAGCCAAAGACGGAAAGAAAAATTAAAGCAAAACAAGCATTAAAACACCATTAGGAAAAAAGTGCTTAAAAATGTTCTATAAGAGAAAATATCCAAGTGAACTGGGACTCTACTCCACTGAAAAAATGAAGGGCACCGTAGGTGAGACATGCATGGATAAAGTAGTCAGGGAAATGCAAGTTACACACATCTGAGGCATGCGGGCACTGCAATAGCAACAGCCACAACAAGAATCAGGCACACTACACTTTACTGTACTGATGACTGGACGACAGAAGGGTTAGGAGGGAAAGAATGCCCTCGGCTAGGAGATTGGTTGGTCCTTAAAGGATCTCCTTCCCAAAACCTCAGTGCAGCTATATTACAGGGAACCTGAAAATTAGCACTATGATGGGACACAGGAGCAGAGAGAATGTTATATTAAACTTAATAAAATGTAGCTTATAAGAAAGTCTTGCCACTACATATTAAAAGAAGCAAATAAAAGGCAGTACCCAACCATTTTCGGTGACAGTAGATCTTTGTTGAACACAATGCCTTACTGACATATGAGCAGTGGTGTCCTGCTACTCTCCCTCCGACAGTGTCACAGCTCAGAACTTCTCCCACTAATGAACAAAAACAGCAACTTCAGCCACCAACTATATACACCCAATGAAAGGGCAATGGTGGGAGGTTACTGCCAGTAAGGCAGTGTGTTCTACAAACATCTACTGTTACAGGTAAGTGGAACTTGCACAGCTGTATTATGTTCAACCAATACACAGCATTACTGGCATATGGGTAGACTCCCAAAGCTTAACCAAGCTGGGAGGAGGAATGAAAAGGGTTTAGGAGCCCCTGCACTAGCTTTAGAAAATAGCCAGTCTGCAATGCTTTGTGAAGGTAAGGACAGAGGACCAAGCTGCTGCCTCTAGAATACTTTGAGTTCACACATTTTTAAAATGTCATCAAAGAGGAAAAAGCATTTCCTTGTTTGGATTTGTCTCCCATGGTGGATGTAACAAAAATACTAGAGGA
This sequence comes from Protopterus annectens, assembly GCF_019279795.1. Lineage (NCBI taxonomy): Eukaryota > Metazoa > Chordata > Ceratodontiformes > Protopteridae > Protopterus > Protopterus annectens. The sequence continues at coordinate 1,141,125,520 of NC_056737.1, forward strand.
CAATCCACGTACAATGAATTGCTTAGACAAGTTGACCTCTCTTTGACTCAAAAAAGGAAATAAGACTTTTGGCCTTTCTAAAGGGGGCTTGTTCTGGCAAGGTAGTACCTGAGCTTCCTGTGCACATTGACGAATGAAGTAATATCTATCCCTTATTTTTAGCTTCCAGAAAGAACACAGGAAATTACAAGACTGAAACAGCAAATACTGAAATCACTTTCAACCTGAAAAAAGGGTAAGTGTATAACGTAACTATCAGGTAAGGCTGACCCACCACGAGAGCTTGCAGCTCAAAAACTCATCTGACAGATGTCAGTGCAAGAAGCAAAATAGGTTTTCCATGTTAAGAACCAAGGATCAGTGTGGACTGCTAGTCCAAAAGTTGGTAAGCTGAATTTTTAGAAAGTAGCAGAAATCCCACGAAGAAGGAATTGGCTTGGGTCTAATGTACAATACTCCTTTCATAACCCCTTTGACCATAAAAAGGAAGAGAGTAGGGATCCACTGGCAGACAAGCAGAGATGGCCAGTAAATGCACCTAAATGGATCCATATGTTATGTCATCTTGAAGAAGCTCACTCCATTTCAAGACCAGAGGAAATGTTTCCTTTTAGACACCACTTAGAAAACCTCATCCATTTATAAACATAAGGTTTCCTAATGGCCTCCTTTAACAACTGCTGCACATAGTGCCAAGACGAACTCAAGACAGACTCATCCAGGCTATTAACAGAAGTTTATCCAAATCGGGGTGCACCAGTTGCCCAAGACTGTGTGAGCAGGTTCACCACGTGAGGAAGTCAGTAATAATTGCCCTTGGCCAATACCATAAACAGGGAGAACCATGACTGCCTGGGTCAATCAGGAGTCACCAAAAATATCGTTGGCATTTCCCTTTAAACTTTCAGAAGTACCTTGTGAGTAAGTGGAAAGGGTAGACATGCATATAGGCACAATCCAGCCCAGGGAATGAGAAAGTACAGTTGTGTACACTTACCATAAATGTAGATGTTGAGTGTATTCACTGTTGCAGTCATCACATATGGGTTATCTGCCTGAAGGTAGCCCTCAGCCAGCCTGAATACCAGAGTCTTGGATTCTTGCGTCTGATGCTGTCTCTTCTTCCATGAGATCAGGTCATCAGGGGTATAAAATATGCAGCTGACGCCATTATATCAGTTTTTCTTGCCGCAGATGTCAGGTGCCCCCACAAAGGAAAGCAACAGTATGTTATGGTACCCCTCCAACAAAAAGGAAATACACCAGAAACCTTAAATACACCAAAAGTACAGTTTTGTACCTACCATAAATGTAGTTGTTCGAGTGTCTTCACTGCTGCAGTCATTACACTTGGGTTATCCTGCCGTCAGGCGGTCCCGCAGGTGGTCAGAGTTCCAAAGTCTTGGTCTGGCATCAGTTGCCGTCACTTCTTCCTTGACGTCAGTGCGCCAGGGGTATATAAGATGCAGCCGACGCCATTTTCTTCAGTTTTTCTTGCCCCAGATGTCAGGTGCCCCCAAAAAGGTAGGCAATACATATTGCTAATAAAACATACAATAAAGGTAAAAACAAAACCTTTGGTTACCAGCAAATACACCACATAGGTAGTATAGGGTTGAAAGGTATAGATAAGTCCCAGCTAAGAAAGAGGGGATGGCGGGTGGGTAACCTGGACTGCAGCAATGAAGACATTCGAACATCTACATTTATGGTAGGTACAAAACTGTACTATGTTCATAGTGTTTCACTGCTGCAGTCATTACACTTGGGTTGCATCCCAAAGCTGAGGTAGGGTGGCTGGTTCTATAGAGGATTTGGGGTGGCTATGAGGCCCTGCAGCACTGCAGTGGCAAAGCCAGCTCTGGATCTAGAATAAAGAGGCAAGTGATGATGTTTGGTAAAGGTGTGCACTGACCTCCAAGTTGCAGCTTCCAAGATATCTTTGGTAGGTACTCCTCTCTAAGGTAGGCAGTACAAGTGGCTGTTGCCCTGGTGTAATGTGGTCTAATGTTACTCGGTACAGGTTTCCCATGCTGTGTGTAGCAAAACAGGATACAGTGTCCTATCCACTTTGAAATGGTCTGCTTTGAAATAGCCTTTCCCTGTGATCCTGCAGCATATGCTACAAACAATTGCTCAGTTTTTCTGAAAACTTTTGTTTTGTCCAAGTAGAAATGTAATTGTCTGTGTATGTCCATGGAATGCAGAAGTCTCTCCCCTTTATTCTGGGGATTTGGATAAAAAGTTGGCAAGTGAATAGTTTAGTTGAGAACCACACTGGATACCACCTTAGGCATAAATGAAGGGTGTGTTCTTAAAGAAACCCTGTCTTGGTGAAAAATGATGAAAGGCTCCACTGCCATTAGTGCCAGAGACTCTTCTAGCTGAGGTTATTGCCAGAAGCAGAGCAGTTTTCCACGATACATATTTTAATTCTGCTGAATTGGCTGGCTCAAAAGGAGGTAAAGTTAGTTTTACCAAGACAAAATTGAGATCCCAAGTTGGTGCTGGTGCTCTCCGGGGCGGTCTTATGTTTTTAGCCCCTCTGAGGTACTGTTTTAGCAATGGATGAGAGAAAATAGGAGGATCTGTGTTGTAATGAGCAGAGATGGCAGAGGCGTGGATCTTAATGGATGAAAAGGATAGTCCTTTGGCCAGCATCTCAGTTAAGTATTGTAATATCTGAGGAATATTTGGGACAAGAGGGTCAAAGCTTTGAGCCTGGTTCCAGGCACAGAATCTCTTCCACTTTTCAGAATAAGATTTCCTGGTGCTAGGCCTCCTGGCCTCCCAAAATGACATCCATAATGACTTTAGAGAGAGGTGTTGTCTGCTTGAATAATGAATCTGCCATGCAGACAGGTTTAAGGTTTTGACTTGACTGTGCAGGATCTGATTGTTTTGTTGAGTCAGAAGGTGCGGAGTTTGAGATAAAATCCATGGTGGGCCTTGAGCTAAGTTCTTTAAGATTGGGTACCAGTGCTGGCGTGGCCAGTCTGGGGCAATCAGAATCATCTGTGGTTTTTCTTGTCTGGCTTTTAGGAGTACCTTTGAAAGGAGAGGCAGTGGTGGGAAGGCATAAACTTTTAGGCTTTTCCAGCTGAACGAGAGCGCATCCACATTCCATGCTTGTGTGTGATAAGTCCTTGTGCAGAATTTTTGTAGTTGGCAATTCATTGGGGAGGCAAAAAGATCTATGTCTGGGCACCCCCATTTTTGCGTTATCATGCTGAATACTTGTGAATTTAATCTCCACTCGTGAGAATTCATGATGTTTATGCTTAAGTCGTCTGCCAGAATATTTTTCTTTCCTGGCAAGAATTGTGCTTGTAGATAAACTTGATAGGTTAGAGCTGTGTTCCACAAGGTCATGGCTTGTCTGCATAGGGGATAAGAATAAGTGTCCCCTTGCTTGTTTATGTACCACATAACTGTGGTGTTGTCTGTCTTTAATAATAGTTGCCCTGGATGCAGAAGGTCCTTGAAAGCTGTTAGGGCATTTTGTACAGACAACATCTCTTTTTGATTGATGTGAAGATGCATTTGGTCTGCAGTCCACTTGCCCTGAATACATTTTCCTGCCATGTGTGCTCCACAGGTGTAATCCGAAGCATCTGTTAGTGCCTGCCTGGCTGTGGGTAGAGTGAAAGGCTGTCCCTTGTTGAGGTGACATGCCTGTGCCCACCATCGAAACTCCTGTTGTAGGCAGGGAATTAGTGTTATTACTGCTTTCAAACTGTGACAGTGTTGAGTCCAAACACTTTTTAGGTACCATTCTAATTTCCTCATATGCAGTCTGGCATATGGAATTAGTAGTATGCAGGATGCCATGAATCCCAAGGCCTGCAGAATTTTTCTTGCAGGGAGTTGGGTTTTTGTTGCCATCAATTGAAAGTACTGAGTCAGTTGTCCTTGCTTGTCTGGCGTGAGATAAGCTATCTGGGCCATTGTATTTAAGCTGGTACCCAGGAATATTATCTCTTGTGAGGGCACTTTTCATTTACTGTGTACCCTAGGCAAATTAGTAACCTTTTTACAAACGTCAGATGCTTTAGAAGAATGTCCTTGCTCTCTGCTTGAATAAGGCAGTCGTCCAGGTATGGATATATTTGAATTCCTTTTTGTCTGCAAAATGCAATTACTGGTGCCAGGCACTTTGTGAAGACCCTGGGTGCAGTAGATAAGCCAAACGGCAGTGCAGAGAATTGGTAATGCATTGAACCAGCTATGAATCTGAGGTATCTTCTGCAATTTTGTTTGCTAGGGACATGTAGGTATGCCTCTTTGAGGTCCAAAGTAACAAGCCAAGCCTTCTTGCCCAGCATGGGAAGAAGCTGCTGTAGTGTCAACATTTTGAATTTCGGAACATCCAAGTAAGTATTTAGAGTAGAAAGGTCTAGTATGGGTCTCCAGGCTTTGTCTTTTCTGGGGACCAGGAAAAGTCTAGAGTAAAATCCTTGTCCTTGTTCCTGTTGTGGCACTTTTTGAATAGCTCTCATGTCCATGAGGGCTGTAATTTGTTTTTGTGCCTCTGCCCATTGATTTTGTGGCAGGTCTGGCATTCCTTTTAGCCTTGGTAGAGTGTGAAAGTGGAACCGGTAACCCTGAGAGACAATCTTCAGAACCCATTTGTCTTGGGTGATTATATGCCAATTTTGAGAAAAAAGTGCTAGTTTTCCCCCCTAAGGGAGCTGCCAAAAGAGAAGTGCTTGGTATTCGAAGGGGGAAGTCATTGGGACTGTTTCCTGTAAGGCTGTGACTTGTCTTCACCTCCTTTTGGGGTTGAAGCACCCCCACTGTCATGGTCTGTAAGAGCCTTGGGGCTGAGATCTGCCTCTTTGTGGTCTGTCTGACACTGGAAAGGACCAATTCTTTGAAGGCCAATTTCTGCTAAATCGAGGTGGCTGTACCTGTAAGAAATCCTTCACTGTTTGCATAGATTTTGCCTTATCCTCCATTTTCTTCAATACCTCCTGCCTTAACACCAAATAAAATATCCTGCTGTAAAGGAGCATCCAATAATTTAGCCTTAACATGATCAGGTAAACCTTGTTCTTTTAACCAAGCATGCCTTCGAATCACAGATCCTGTAACTGCTGCTCTACAAGAAACCTCTAATGAATCAAAACCACATTGGAGTACGTTTTCCCACTTGTTCAGCTGCATGCAATATATCCTACATTTCCTTATAGTCAGGATGTTCTGAACTTGTAATCATTTTCTGTTTTAACAGAGACATTAAATATTGTTGGTATTTAAGCACGTGAAACTGGCAATTTAAAGCTCTCACTGCTAAAGTTGCAGAAGTGTAAACTTTCTTCCCCCATCTGTCTAATGCTCTAGAATCCCTGTCGGAGGGAACTGGATTCTTAGCCGTGGAAGCTTTTACCCCTTTGGGACCCTGGGAAATAGTTTCTGGGTCAGCAACAGGGTTTTTATAAAGAAATTTGTGAGAGTCAGGCACTCTGTAGTACCTGTCTGGCTTGACTGGAGCAGGGGCAAAGAATCAGGATTTAAACTGGATTCAGAGAACACATCATCCACAATATCTAACACTGGCGGAATAGCAAGGGGTCTGTGCTGAGGTAACAAAAGAAAGTCTCTGAGCCTTTTCTTGGATTCTGAGTAATCCTGGCCCTCCCAGTGGAAATGCCCCCTCATGGTATGTAAAGTTTCGCCAAAAGAATAATCCTCAGGCGGAGAGGCTGAAGGAATTGATTCTTCAGCAACAGAGTCCTCATAGGGGGGTAAAGAGTATCCCTGGTCTGAAGAGGAATCAGAAGAAATGGAAACCTGGTCAGAGGAATCATAGTCTGTATCCTGCCTAGGCCTTTTATCAGGAGGGGGATGGGTACCCCTGATCAGAGTAATTAAGTCTTCGGCCATTTTGAGCATTTGTTTTTTAGGCATGGAGGTCTTTCCAGGTGAATGCTGTACTTACTTCTTTGTCTTTAATGGAGTTTTAGACTTGGCTGTAGTTTTTATGGTAAGTGTGAAGGTCTGAAACACCCTCAGAAGCTGATGCCTGCTTAGCGGCTCCGGACCCATCTGAAGGGTTAGTTTCCATAGGCCCAACTCATTGAGTATCCAGAGGACTAGACATCTCCACGTGGGAGTCGGAGGCGGCCTGTGGCTCTGAGGTAGCAGGTGTCAGAGGCTGCGAAAGCGCCTCAATGAGAACCGGTGAACCAGTGACTGGCCTAGAAGAGGCTTCACCGTCAGTTTTGGGCCTCGGATGCCTGTCCTTATCCTTGTCTTTGTGTTTTTTGTGTATTCCGGTCAGCGGTTGTTCCGACGGCATGGTGTAATTAAACCTTCGGCCAAAGTAATGGTGAGCAAAATCAAACCGACGTTTAATAGTGCATTTGTTAAATTTAGCACAAAACCACAACTAGTGATGTCGTGGTCTGGGCCTAGGCATGGAATACAGTAAGAATGAAAATCCTTATGAGGTATTTGCTTCCCCACAAGAAATACAATTAACTTTTACTGACATTGGTCTGAGGCAAGAAAGTTTCCCCAATGGGGTACTTAGCTTTATTGAAGACTTCGGTTCTGAAATTTGAATTGAAAATCTCAGGAGTCTGCGACCGGCACTTGCGAACTGCTTTTGCTTCGGGCACCGCGCGGCAAGAAAGACTGGAGAAAATGGCGTCGGCTGCATCTTCTATACCCCTGGCGCACTGACGTCAGGGGAACAAGCGACAGCAACCGACGCCGGTACAAGACTTTTGAACTCTGACCGACTGCGGGACCGCCTGATGGCAGGATAACCCAAGTGTTATGACTGCAGCAGTGAAACACAAACATCAAGAAGGAAAGGTAGAGTCAAGAGAAGTCAGGGGGCTGGAAGGAGGGTAACTAGGACCTCAACAGTGAATACACCCAAACATCTATATTTATGGTAAGTGTACACAACTGTACTATGTTCATGTTTCACTGTTGCAGTCATCACATTTGGGTTGATTCCCAAAGCTAAGGAAGGGAGGAGGAAGTTAGAGAGCATTAGGGCCAGTTATTAAGCCCTGCAAGACTGCAGTGACAAAACCAGCTCTGGATTTAGAAAAAAATAGGCATGTGGTAATGCTTGGTGAAGGTATGTACAGAGCTCCAGGTAGCAGCTTCTAGGATGTCCTTGGTAGGGTCACCTCTGAGAAACGCTGTAGAGGTAGATGCAGCCCTGGTGGAATGTGATCTTATCCCCTGTGGGGTAGGTTTCCCATGGTGCTTATAGCAGAAATGAATGCAATGGGATATCCATTTGGAAATGGTTTGCTTTGAAATGGCCTTCCCCTCTGCCCCTGCAGCAAAACCAACTAGCAGCTGCTCAGATTTTCTGAGAGGCTTAGCCCTGTTCAAATAAAATCCAAGTTCTGTGTATGTCCAAAGAGTGCAGTATTCATTCTCCTTTGTTTTGTGGATTTGGAAAAAAAGGTAAGCAAATGAATGGACTGATTAAGGGCCACACTAGACAGCACCTTGGGCATAAAGGAAGGATTGGTCCTGAGGGAAACCCTGTCCACATGGAAAATAATGAAGGGCTCCACTGCCATGAGTGCCTGTAATTCAGGCACTCTTCTTGCAGAAGTGATGGCTAGAAGAAAGGCTGTTTTCCAGGAAAGGAATTTCAACTCTGCAGTTGCAGCTGTCTCAAAAGGCGGGAGATTGAGCTTTTCCAATACAAAGTTAAGGTCCCAGGCTGGAGGTGGGTCTTAAATTGTTGGCCCCTCTGAGGACTTGCTTTAGCAGGGGGTGAGAGAAAAGGGGTGGTTCAGTATTATAATGTGCTGAAATAGCAGAAGTATTAATTTTAATTGCTGAGAAGGATAGGGCCTTGTGGAGCATTTCTGTTAAGTACTGAAGAATATGAGGTAAGCTGGGCACCTGTGCCCATCCCCTGAGTCTGGCTCCAGGAACAGCATCTTTTCCACTTTTCAGCATAGGATTTTCTAGTACAAGGCCTCCTTGCCTCCAGAATGACATCTAGCACCTGCTTACTGAGGGATGCTATTGGAGAGCTCAAGGAATTAGCCAGGCTGCAAGGAGCCGAGGGTGCAGAATCTGGTCCGCCTGCTGGGACAGCAGGGAAGGTGTCAGAGGCAGGTGCCATGGTTCCAGCAGTGTCATACTGTGCAAGAGGGGGTAACAGTGCTGGCATGGTCAGTCTGGTGCAATCAGAATTGTCCTTGGTTTGTCCTATCTGATCTTTAGCAGAACCTTCAAGAGGAGAGGCAGAGGGGAAAAGGCATACATTGAGAGGCTTTCTCAGGTAAAGGACAGTGCATCCATTTTCCAAGCTTAGCTGTGGGAAGTCCTTGCACAGAATTTGTCCAATTGGTAGTTGAGGGGAGGCAAACAGGTCCATCTCTGGAGTCCCCCATTTGTTCCTCAAGAGGTTGAATATTTTTGGTTCCAGTTTCCACTCGTGTGGGTCCATGAGATTTCTGCTTAGGTCGTCTGCCAGTGAATTTAGCTTGCCTGGCAGGAATTGAGCTTGTAGGTGCACTTGATAGCTCAAGGCTGTGTTCCACAGAGCCATGGCTAGTCTACAGAGAGGGTACGAGTGGGTTCCCCCCTGCTTATTTATGTACCACATAACTGTGGTGTTGTCCGTCTTTACCAATAATTGTCCTGAAATAATGTGGTCCTTGAAGGCTGTCAGGGAATTCTGTACAGCTAACATTTCTTTTTGGTTGATATGCAGGTGCATCTGTCTCGGGTTCCATTTGCCCTGAATGCACTGCCCTGCCAAGTGAGCCTCCCATGCATAGTCTGATGCATCTGTTAGGGTTTGGGCAGCAGGGGGTAGAGTGAAAGGGAGCCCCTTGTTGTGGTAGCAGGCCTCTGCCCGCCAAAGGAACTCCGTCTTTATACAAGAATGATAGGAATCATTGATTCCAGGTCCTGAGAATGTTGACACCGTAGGCTTTTTAGATACCATCGTAGTTTCCTCATATGCAGTCTTGCATATGGAATTAGTAGAATGCAAGAGGCCATGAACCGCAGGGCTTGCAGATAGCTGGGTCTTTGTGGCCAGTAGTTTGAAGTAGGTTGTCAAATAAACTTGTTTCTATGGAGTGAGGAAAGCCATCTGGGAAGTTGTATTCAAGCTTGCTCCCAGGAATACAATTTGTTGGCAGGGTACTAGGTGAGATTTATTTTCATTTATGGTGTACCCCAGTGAGTTTAGAAGTTTCTCTACGAATGCCAGATGTTTTAATAACAATTCCTTGCTTTCTGCCTGAATCAGACAATCGTCCAAGTATGGGTATATTTGAATATTTCTCTGCCTGCAAAATGCAATGGCTGGAGCTAGACACTTTGTGAATACCCTGAGTGCAGTAGATAAGCCAAAGAAAAGTGCAGAGAACTGACCGTGCATGGAGCCTGCCCTGAAGCGTAGGTATTTCCTGCAAGATTCTCTTAGTGGAATGTGCAGGTAAGCTTCCTTTAAGTCTAGTATACAGCTCAGCAAGCTCCTGCCTTGTATCCTGCAGAGTTCTACAGCAGCAGAGAGACAAAAGGGAGACTTTGGAGTGATAAAGTATCATTTTTCTGCATTTTCTTGCAGCCTTTAGCTAATTCCGCCTAAAACGTCGATTTTCTAGAGTTTCTGTGATTTAAAAAGCTTGTTTCAGCTACATATTGTACTTATTTTACTGCCTGCACTTTAACAAAGTCGTTTTTGTGTTTAAATTACCTGTTTAACTGTTGTAGGCTACACACTCAAATGTGATAGCCATTTCTGAGCATTTAAAGTTTTTTTTTATTGTATTTGCTTTATTTTCTGAAAAAAAAAATATACTTGTTTTCCCACCTTTCTAAGCTAGTATAGTCCAGTTTTCAGGTTAGTGCTGAATTCAGGGCTGTGTTACAAGTTTCTGTGTTTGCCCATATCTTACTTGGATAGAAGGAAGTTTCTCTGTGAGAGAGGGAGCTTTGAGCAGCCTATCTGTCCCTGGAGGAGTGGTTTCAGCCCAGAAATTAGTAGTTTATTGGCCATTTTGGGCTAATTTCTATCTCTTTCATTTCCCTGCTATAAAACCTGCATTTGTGCGGTTTTGAGCGCCGGGTAGCTAGGGTATAACTATTCCCGGCTCCACAAAGTCTACTCCTCAATTTTTCCCTTGGAACTAGACAAACTTTCAATTTAAGCACTCACACCATTCACTTCTCATCCCGGCACTTGCTCAAAACTCATAGCAAGCACTAATAAACCTTAGCACTAGAACCCCCTAAACTGCAAAGGACAAGGCTCTCTATATTCTACATTACCAGCCAATCAGTAAAACAGTTCACTGTACCTATCCAGGCATGTCCAAAGGGCAGTTTCAGGTGTACTCTCCAGTCCAACTGGTGAATCTGGACATTTTGAGGCAATATTACAATTGCCTCATGTACACAGACAACCATCTCCACCTTCCACCAAACACTAATACATGCGAGAGATGCAGGTATACAGCCAAACTGGAGGCTAAGCTCTCTCAACCCAAGACTGGACCAGGCAGTCAAGAGGAGAAGGGAATTACTTGCATCACACCACCAGTCTCGCTCAGACCTATGAAACCAGCACCGGCAAAACACACACAAATACACAAAAACATACTCAGAGGCTCTAAATAAAAATCTGCAAAACCAACAGAGACCTCGAAAGCAGACATCCAAGCAACCTCCACCTCCCAACACAAACCATGAAACACATACTTCACAAAACCAGTGTGCCATGCCTTAAAGCAAAATAACATACCCAACACACTAGTAATAGGTGACTCTATAGTCAGGCACACTGACGTCCCACTACTACGCTGAACAAGGAGAAGGTTACTGTTAGCTGCCTTGTCGGGTGCCAGAATCCACCACATAACACAAGCACTCAGGTCACTCCAGAACAAGTACAAATATGACTCTGTCATTGTCCATGTTGGTGTGAATGACCTGAGCCGTACCTCCCAGGACTACATGAAGAGACATGGAGAAGCTCTCTGATCATGTAGCCCAGGCCGGTATGACCCTGACCCTGAGTAGCATCCTGCCCTCACCAAGAATGATACCACGTTATAGAGAAAAAATTATCAATTTCAACAATTGGCTAAGCTTCTAGTATCATTCAAAGGGGATCCAGTGTCTGTCAGCCTGGGATGACATGCTCGACAAGCCACGCTGCTTTGCTAGAGACAGCTTGCACCTGTCACCCTTAGGCTTTCGAATACTGGCCAAGACTCTTGCCACCCCCATAGTGCCTTTTTTAGGCAAGGCACAAAAGACAAACTCACTGCCGTAAATAGCACAAGTAACAAAATACTGAGGGTAATGCTACTCAATGCCAGAAGTCTAATCCTCAAAATGGATGCACTCGAGGCACTCCTCAGTATGGAGAAAATCGATATATATGTGCAGTAAAAGAAACCTGGTTTAAGGCTCCAGAGATTACCCCAAGCACTACCAGGCTACAACTCATAACATATATTTCGGCCACAAAACCCAGATCGAAATACAAAAGGTGGGGGAAGTACCCATATTCATCAAGGATACCCACACCTCCAGGTTAGTGGCACAGCACGATGCTTCAGAGATCATCCACGTGCAATTAACAACAGGCAAAACTGCTATTCAAATTACAGTTTGCTACAAATCACCCACAATGTCCCAGGACCCCACTTCCGCATTCTGGAAACACTGGGAAGCAAAGGTCCTACCAAACACCCTGATATTGGGCGATTTCAATTACCCAAACATTAACTGCGAGAACTACTAAAGTACAAACTCCCTTGCCCAACATTTCGTAGAATTTATAAACTGAAATGCCCTGGATTAAATGGTCAACACCCCCACCAGAGGTGACAACATACTGGACCTGGTCATCACCAACATAGGCGACTGATGTTCCACACTAGAGGTCAATCCCTCACTGGTCAGATCTGACCATAAACTAATCACTCTGGAGATCCACATTCGCCACCACTGTGGAAAACCACTGTGAAAAACTTTACGTTACTTAAGACCGAGGTGGGAAGTTTCAAAGCCCCCATGCTAAAAGATAATGCTGCCTAAGCTGCAAAATCCTTTACTAATGCACTCTAGGGGCACCTACAAGAATGCATGGATCGTGCTATCCCAAACAAAACCAAGACTCACTCCTCCAAGAAAAGAAAACCAGTCTGGTGGACCCCTGCCATAAACAAGCTATACAATAGGAGGAAACTAGTACAGAAAAGAGTAAAATCCCAAGAAGGGTAGACATCCCTGATCAGTATCAGCAAGAAACTACATTCCCTAATAAAATCATCCAAGGCTAGCTTCGAAAGAAAAATTGTCATGGACTCCAAAGATAACCACTAGGTATTCTTTAGCTATGTCAAGAATCTAAGTGGCAATTCTCAGATCTGCTTGGAGTTGGTGCAGAATGGCACAAAATACACTGAACTGACCGATACAGCCAACATCCTGGCAGACAGGTTCAGTGCAAACTTCAACCCTCTCTCACCCCCAAAAGGGCCCATAACTATACTCAAAGAATGTACTGCCCCTAAAACCACAGACACTCAGGTTAAAACAGCCCTCTCCAAAGCCAAAAACACAGCATCAATGGGACCAGACAGTGTCCCAGACTGCATCCTACACAAGCTCAAAGATGAACTATCCCCATCACCTAAACACACGGGTTTAAACTCAGCCTCTCCACAGGTTACGCGCCCACAGACTGGTGCACAGCAACAGTTATTCCGCTCCACAAAGGTGGAGCCACAATGGACCCAGAGAACTATCCCCCTATAAGCCTGACTAGCTTTGTCTGCAAAGTTATGGAGCGCATCATCATGGATCTCATTAATAGAGACATTGGGAACCTCCAAACACTGGACCCTACCCAGTTCGGCTTTAAGGGCAAATCATGCCTCCTAAACCTGGTGGACTTCTTTGAGACAGTTACCAAGGCTATAGACGAGGGAAAGGTGGTCCATACAGCCTACTTAGACCTCGCAAAGTCCTTCAACACCATTCCCCACTCAGGTATTATAGACAAGCTCACCAGCCTGAACATAAACCCCTACGTCACTAGATCGGTTGCCAACTGGCTCACGGACAGAGCACACATGTTAAGAGTTGTGGGAGCTAGGTCTGACTCTAAACCAGTTACAAGTGGCATTCCCCAGGGCTCAGTCCTAGGACCCCTCCTGTTCGGCATATACTTCTTAGAGGTACAGGCAAGCACAGGAGGACTATGGCTGACCACGTTCGCAGACTACTGCAAACTAGGGGCTATAATTGACTCGCTGGCTGACACAGACATCCTCCAAAATGGTCTCACTGAGACAGATACCTGGTGTCAAAACCATGGCCTCAAGCTAAATGCCAAGTGCATAGTCATCCCGTTTGGAAAAAACAAAGTACCCACAAACTACCACATAGATGGTAGCCCCATAAATACGGAAGATGTAATAAGGGATCTGGGGACCAAAGTAGATAGTAACCAATCCTTTGATAATCACATTGCCAAAGTGGTTAGAAAATCCTTCTATGTGGCTCACCTAATCACAAAAGGGTTTGCATCCAGATCGAAAGAGGTCATTGGGCCCCTCTACGCATCACTCAGACCCATCATAGAGTACAATGCCCCACTTGGGATGTACCTCACAAGACACCTGCAACAACTGGAAAAACACAGAAATACCTCACTAAGAGGATCACTGGCCTCAAGCAGATCCCCTATGCAGCTCGACTGAAGAAACTTCAGCTGTACTCGGTTGCATACCACCTACTCAGAGGTGATCTCTGCCTGACATACAAGGCCATGTCCAACCCAGAATTGATGGACATGCTCCACCTAAAGAAAACCATATCCCCTCAAGCCACACGCTGCAGGGATCTAAACCTCTCCACAACAATAAATAGGACGAGCTGGAGGGATAGACTCCTGTCCCAGAGACTTCCCATGCTCTGGAAAAAGATTCCAATCTACATTAGGCAGAGCTCTTCACAAACACTCTTCCAGAGAAACCTTGACGAGTGGATGGGAAACAGTTTACCCCAGGGATAACTTCAATGGCTCTGCTGGTCAGAGGCGCAGGGAACTAATCTAAGGGGGCGGCGAAAGCCAACACATTCTGGCTAGGCTTACAAATGCCTTCGGGCAGATAGCCTAGTACCTGCCTATGAACCCAAGGTTGCCAACCAGCATCTTTGCCTAGCATAGAAAGCAGTTGTTGAAGTGTTAGCATCTTGAATTTTGGGATTACCAAAAAAGTGTTTAGAATAGAGAGGTCCAGGATAGGACACCAGGAGCTGTTGTTTCTGGGTACCAGAAAAAGTCTTGAATAAAAACTTGTTCCTTTTCTTCTGCTCAGACAGGTTGAATAGCCCTGATACTTAGAGAGAGAACCTGCTGTTGAGCCTCTGCTCACTGATTTGGGGGTAGGGCTGGCCAACCGTTTGGGGTTGGTGGGGTGTGGAAGTGGAATCGGTATGCTTGGGAAACTATGTTCAAAACCCAATTGTCCTGGTTAATGAGTTCCCAGTTTTTTGCATGCAGTGTGAGCTTTCCTCCTAAGGGAGTAGGCAGCTGAGCAGGGCTTGGAAGGGCTAAGGTGAAGTCATTGTGCCATTTTCCCATGGGGGGTGTCTTACTACTCCCTGCTTTGGAAGTGGGTGCCCCCCACTGCTTAGGCCTGTGTGTTGCCTGAGACTAACCTAGGTGGTCTGCTGTTCCTGGGTTTGGACTGAGAAGGCCTGGAAGAAGCTGGAAAAGACCAATTCTTTGAAGGCCAATGCCTACTAAATCTGGGAGGCTGTACTTGCAGGAAATCTTTAACAGTTTGCATTGATTTAGCTTTTTCCTCCATCTTTTTGAGGACGACTTCTGCTTTGTTGCCAAACAGGTGGTCTTGGCTTAAGGGAGCATCCAGTAATTGAGCTTTAACATGATCTGGCAAGTTTTGCTCCTTAAGCCAAGCATGCCTTCTAAGTACAGACCCAGTGACAGCAGCGCTGCAAGATGCTTATAGAGAGTCAAAACCACATTGCAAAGTATGTTTACCAACTTGTTCTGCAGAATGCATTAAATCCTGTAATTCTTTGTGCTCAGTACAGTCAAGAACGAACATAATTTTCTGTTTAAGTAGTCCCATAACATGCTGCTGGTACTTTAACATATGAAACTGGTAATTTAAAACCTTAATGGCCAAAGTAGCAGAAGTATATACCGTCTTACCCCATCTGTCCAAGGCTCTAGAATCTCTATCAGAAGGCGTAGGGTTTTTGGCAGCAGTAGCCTTAATGCACTTCGGTCCTTGGGAAATGGTCTCTGGATCTGCAGTAGGATTCTTGAAGAGGAACTTGTGAGAGTCAGGTACTCTGTAATACCCATCAGGTTTTCTGGGAGCTGGAGGTAAAGTGCCTGAGGAAAGGCATCATCCAAGAAGGCATCGCACACAATATCCAGAACTGGAGGGATAGCTAAAGGCCTGTGTTGAGGGAGGAGTAAGAATTCCCTATGCCTCTTTTTGGAGTCAGAGTAATCCTGGCTTTCCCAGCGGAAATGCTCCCTAAGAGTGTGCAAGGTTTCACCAAAAGAAAAATCTTCTGGAGGGGAAGCCGAGGGAAAAGAATTCTCTCCATCAGAATTCTCATAGGTAGATAAGGGCAAATCCTGGTAATCACAAGAAACAGAAACATCAGATTCCTGATCAGAAGAATCAGAAGGAAAATCAGTTCTAGGTCTCTTAGAGGGGCTTCCCCCAGTTAAGGTAATAAGGTCTTCAGCCATTCTAAGCATTTGTTTTTTAGGCATATGGGCCTTAGCATGCGGTCTGGATGTCGGTTTCGGCATGGGACGAGATTTAAGCCTGGAGGAAGAAGCTGGCGACGGTTTAAAATGCAAGTCTGAAAGCCTGAATACACCCTCAGATGCTGGTGCCTGCACAGCGGCTCCGGACCCATCCAAGGTAGAGACATCCACAGGTTCCATAGTCAAAGCATCTCAAGGCATACCGGACTCCAAATGGGTCTCAGTAGAGGCCTGCGAATCTGAAGTAGCGGGCATCAGTGGCTGCAAAAGCACCTCACTGAGTACCGGCGGACTGGCGTCTAGCTTAACGGAAGAGTCATTGGCAGTTTTTGACCTATGCGGTCTGTCTCTGCCTTTATCCTTACGTTTTTTGGAATATCAGTAGTCGGATGGCTTACCAAAGCTATTTCTGGATAGTTATACAGAGTACCAAAATAATTTGCTGCAAATATAGACCGACGACGAATAGTTCGGAGGTTGAACAAGGCAAAAAAACGACAGCGAGGAACGAAGTGGTCTGGGCCTAAGCAAGGAATGCAGTACGAATGCAAATATTTGAGGTATTTGTTTTCCACAGGTAATACAATTGTTAACTTTTACTGAAATCGGCTAAGAGCAAGAAAAAGGATCCCCAGTGGGGTACTTAGCTTTTTTGAAGACTTCGGTTCGGAAACTCGAACTGCTTCTGCTTCAGGCACTGCATGGCAAGAAAGACTGATGTAATGGCATCAGCTACATGTTTTATACCCGAGACGACCTGATGTCATGGAAGAGACAGCAATCCAATGCAGGAATCCAAGACTCTGGTATTCAGGCCAGCTGAGGGCTACCGGCAGGCAGATAACCCAAATGTGACTGCAACAGTCAAACATTAAGAATATCATGTCTGTCCTACAAGCATGGCTGCAAGCATGCCTAGAACAAAATTTTTACAGCTTCCCGTTTTGAAAGGAAGCAAACGGCTCTATTAGAGGCATTCCTCACATCTGGACTAGATAATGGAATACCACTTCCTTCAGCTTTCACTCATGCAGGACTGTCCAGGATATGCTCAGTATGTCTGGCACAATGTTCTGCTCTGACAGGATGTCTGATACCCAAAAGTCAGAATACTGAGAAGACTGCACCCACACTGACCTTGCCAACCGACACAGAGGGTAAGATCTCATACCCCCTAGTTTGTTTGGGTCTTGTTCTAGTGGTGATGGATATAACCACAGTGATGTAGTACCCAAAACCCAAAGGTGGTGAGGGACTTTCAAGGCATGAAACACTGCCAACACCTCCTAGATACTGATGAGCTTCCATGCATTCTTGGGCCTCCAAGTGGCCACTACCTGCATCTCCATTGAAAAAAATAACTAGAAGTTGGACAAATCTGTCTGGGCAAATTGGACTGGCATCAGAAGGAAAAAAAGGAAGCCCTAAATTAATACTCAACGGACTTCTAGCAATTCTCATCAGATGAAGAGCGGCACCAGCAACTGGGAATCTAGGGAATGGAGGTGCTGTATCCAACAATTTCGACATATCGTTGAAATTTTTATCACGTGAAGTCAGGCCAGTAGTAAAATGAGAATCATGGATGCCATCAGTCCAAACATTTGTAGAAATTCTCTAGCTGATGTGACATTGCTTTAGAAGAATTTCAGAAACACTGTCTAGTACAACAGGATCTTGTCTTGTTAAAGTCAATTAAGCATCCCACAAGGAAGACCCTTTTCTAGTGTGTCAAACATGACTTTATGAGTGTCAACTTGAACCTTCTCTAGTGATTCCACATACCTTGACAGAGACTCTTCGCAGACAAGCAAGTCAACAGAGTATGGATGAAAGTGAATGTCCATAGTCCATCAGCGGGCCACTGCCAGAGAAAGGCATTTGGTAAACACACACGTTTCAGTGGATAACTCAAAGGGCAACACAGAAAAACTGACAGTGTGAACCAAACAAATCATCTCAGATATACCTTGAAGAGATGAGCGATGGTAATATGACGAAAGCCATCTAGACACCACTGTCTCCATGAAGCAGTGGTCCATTGACACAAGAAGCACTGTATGCAGAATAAACATATAAAACTTGGGGACCTTGACAAAAGTATTCAAAAAAGAAAGGTCTCACACAGACCAGTCTCTGACTGCCATTACTGGAGAAAGTACAGTTGTGTACACTTACAATAAATGTAGATGTTCGAGTGTATTTACTGTTGCAGTCATCACATATGGGTTATCCCTGCCAGGGTAGCCCTTGGCTGGCCCAAATACCAAAGGCTTAATATTTCTGAGTTGGTTGCTGTCGCTTCAGGACTGACTTCAGGTTGTCAATAGTATAAAGTAAGGCAGCCGACGCCATTACATCAGTTTTTCTTGCTCTTACCTGTCAGGAGCCCCCTAGTGGGAGCCAGGTTTTGGTGGAAGAACCCCACTAGTAAAAAGTAAACACCAATATGCCCCTTGTAAGGAAAGAGAAGAAAGGAGAGGGGGATGGAGGGAGGGAAACCAGGTACACTCAGACATCTACATTTATGGTAAGTGTACACAACTGCACTATGTTCTTCGTGTTTCACTATTGCAGTCATCACATTTGGGTTGATTCCCAAAGTTGAGGAAATGGGTGGAGGCAGTCAAGAAAACGAGGGGCTGGCGAGGATGCCCTGAAAGACTACAGAAGCAAACCCTACCCGGGATTTGGAGAAGATAGGCAGGTGGTAATGTTTGGCAAAGGTGTGAACAGATGTCCAGGTGGCAGCTTCCAGGATGACTCTGGTGGGGACTCCTCTGAGAAAAGCTGCCTGGTGGAGTGAGTCCTGACCCCCTAGGGAGGGGAAGGATTTCTGTGTTGCTTGTAACAGAAATGGATGAAGTGTGCTACCCATTTGGAAATGGTTTGTTTGGATATGGCTTTGCCCTCTGCCCCTGCAACAAAGCTAACCAGCAATTGCTCAGACTTTCAGAAGGATTTAGTCCTGTCTAGATAGAATCTGAGCTGTCTGTGCACATCTAGAGAGTGCAGGATCCTTTCCCCCTTGTTCTGTGGGTTACGGAAAAAGGTGGGCAAATTAATGGATTGGTTGAGAGCCACACTGGACACCACCTTGGGCATGAAGGATGGGTTAGTCCTGAGGGATACCCTGTCAGCATGGAAGATGATGAAGGGTTCCACAGCCATGAGTGCTTGCAGCTCGGAGACCCTTCTGGCTGAAGTAATGGTCAGAAGGAAAGCGGTCTTCCAGGAGAGAAATTTTAGCTCTGCTGAAAAGGCTGGTTTGAAGGTGGGCAGGGTGAGCTTTTCCAACACAAAGTTAAGGTCCCAAGCTGAGGTTGGTCCCCTTCTGGGTGGCCTCAAGTTGCTAGCCCCTCTTAAGAACTGTTTGATCAGAGGGTGTGAGAAAAGGGGCTGCTCAGTGAGGAAATGAGCAGAGATAGTAGAGGCATGAAATTTAAGAGGAACAAGAGAGACCACTGTGCAGCAGGTCAGCTAAGTAATCCAGAATGAGAGGGAAGGAGGGCTGTGCTGTATTGGCTCCCTTAGCCTGAATCCAGGTGCTGAACCTTTTCCATATGCTAGCATAAGACTTTCTAGTGCTAGGGCATCTGCCCTCACGTATGACATCTAGAACCTGTTGACTGAGGTTGGCAGATTGATCGCGGATTAGGGAATAAGCCAAGCTGACAAACTGTGGGTCTGCAATTGGGGATGCATGAATTCTCCTTCCCTGTGGGTCAGGAGGGTTGGAATCTGAGTGAGATGCCATGGTGGCAGTGGGGACAGGTAAGAATTGTCCTTGACGTTTCCTCCTTTATTTTGAGCAGTACCCTGGGGATGAGAGGTAGTGGAGGAAATGCATAGATCGATAGATTGACCCAGAGGAAGGACAGGGCATCCACTTTCCAAGCCATGCAGTGATGCTCCCTGGTGCAGAACTAGCTGAGCTGATGGTTGGTGCGGGAGGCAAAGAGTTCGACCTTCGGGGTGCCTCATTTCTGAGTTATCAGGGTGAAGGTTCTTTTGTCAAGCTGCCACTCGTGTGGGTCCAGAAAATTTCTGCTTAAGTGGTCTGCCAGAGAGTTTTGAGAACCTGGTAGGAATTGTGCTAACAGGTGGAGTTGCATGGCAGAGGCTGTGTGCCAAAGGGTCATGGCCAGCCTGCATAGAGAGTAGGAGTGAGTCCCTCCCTGCCTTTTGATATACCACATCACAGTTGTGTCTGTTTTGATCAGGAGAGCCCCTGGGGAGAGAAGGGGCTTGAAAGCTGTCAAGGCATGCTGGACAGCTATCATCTCTTTTTTGGTTGATGTGCAGATGGATTCGCTGTGGGCTCCATTGGCCCTGTATGCACCTGCCATCCAGGTGTGCCCCCCATGCATAGTCTGATGCGTCTGTGGACAGGGTCTGGGCGGCTGAGGGTGGGTGAAAGGTAGTCCCTTTTTGTGGGAGCATGCTGTTGCCCACTAAAGAAAATCTTTTCTGAGGTAAGGTTTCATGGGTATAGGAGTTGCTAGGTCTTGGGAGTGTTGACACCAAAGGTTTTTTAGGTACAATTGAAGTTTCCTCACATGCAGTCTGGCATATGGAATGAGTAGAATTGCAAGATGCCATGAACCCCAGAGCTTGCAGGATTTTTCTTGCAGATAACTGGGGTCTGGTGGCTAGTTGAGAGAAGTAGACTGTCAGAAAAATGTGTTTTTCTGGTGTAAGGAATGCCATCTTGGATGCTGTGTCCAGGCTTGCTTCCAGGAATATAATCCTTTGAGTAGGTACTTGTTTGGATTTCTTTTCGTTGATTGTGTACCCTAGGGAGGTTAGTAGGGACTTGACAAAGACCAGGTGCTTGAGCAGATTTTCCTGGCTGTCTGCTAGAATTAGGCAGTCATCTAAGTATGGGTAAAATCTGGATATTCCTTTGTCTGCAAAAGGCAATGGCCGGAGCCAGACATTTTGTGAAAACTCTGGGAGCAGTAGATAAGCCAAAGGGAAATGCAGAGAGCTGAAAGTGTAGAGATCCTGCCCTGAAACAGAGATATTTCCTGCATGATTCCCTGATAAGAATGTGGAGGTAGGCCTCTTAGTTCTTGGGTGGCTAGCCAAGCATTCTTGGACCGCATGGGTAGCAGCTGCTGGAGGGTGAGCATTTTGAATTTTGGTATCACCAGGAAGGTGTTTAGAATTGATAGATTGAGGATGGGGTGCCAGGTTCCCTCTTTTCTGGGTACCAGAAAGTCTGGAGTAGAAACCTTGGCCTTTCGGTTCTGCAGGAACATGCTCTATTGCCCTCATAGAGAGCAGGGAATGGACTTGCTTTTGCACCTCTGCCCACTGGTTTGGAGGTAGATCTGGGAACCCTGTTGGAGCTGCAAGGGTGTGAAAAGAAAATCTGTATCCCTGGGACACTATGTTGAGAACCCAGCGGTTGTTGTTCATGGTGGCCCAGGTGCTTGCTTGAAAAGAGAGTTTTCCTCCCAGGAGTAAGTGTAGTGGGCAGAGAGAGGTGGTGAGGGAGGAGAGTCATTGTGAGCTCTTACCATAAGGAGAAGGCTTGGAACTCCCTGCTTTTGAAGTGGAGGAAGTCCATTGTTTAGATCTCTGCATTCCCTGTGACTGCCGTCTGGGGGTCTGGGATGTACCGGCCTGGTGGGAGCAAGAAAGGATCAGTGCTTGGAGGGGCAATGCCTGCTGAACCTGGGTGGCTGGACCTGTAAGAAGTCCTTAACTGTCTGCATAGATTTTGCTTTTTTCTTCCATATTTTTTTTAAGACCTCTTCTGCCTTGGTGCCAAATAAGTCGGCTTTGTGCAAGGGGGCATCCAACAATTTAGATTTAACATGGTTTGGCAAGGGCTATTCCTTAAGCCATGTATGTCTTTCATGGACAGAACTAGTAACTGCTGCACTGCAAGAAGCTTCTAGGGCGTCAAAATCACAGTGCAAGGTGTGTTTGGTTACCTGACTTGCAGAATGCATTAACTCTTGTAACTTGCTAGATTCTGCACAAGCAGTAAAGGTAGACATTTTTTGTTTAAGGAGGCTGCTGAAATTTTAGCATATGGAACTGGCAATTTAGTGCTCTGATAGCAAGAGTAGCAGAGGTCTATAATTTTTTTCCCCATCTATCTAGTGCTCGGGAATCCCTATCTGAGGGGGTGGGATTCTTAGCAGAGGTAGCTTTAATTCCTTTAGGCCCTTGAGAAATTACCTCAGGGTCAGCAGTAGGAATTTTGAAAAGAAATTTGTGAGAGTCGGGGACTACAATACCTG
The DNA here is from genome assembly GCF_019279795.1 of Protopterus annectens. Classification (NCBI taxonomy): domain Eukaryota; kingdom Metazoa; phylum Chordata; order Ceratodontiformes; family Protopteridae; genus Protopterus; species Protopterus annectens. The sequence goes on from NC_056737.1 coordinate 1,141,147,558, forward strand.
TAAGGTTTTCTGGGTGCAGGAGGGAGGGTGTCAGGAGTCAAACTGGATTCCACGAAAACATCATCCACAACATCCAGGACTGGGGGAATGGCCAGGGGTCTGTGCTGTGGAAGATCTAAGAATTCCCAGAGTCTCTTTTTAGACTGACATTCCCACTGGAAATGTTACCTTAAGGTATGAAGGGTTTCAAAATCCTCTGGGGGAGAGGCTGAAGGAATGAAATCCTCTGCATCAAAATCCTCATAAGCAGAGAGGGGATGCATGTCTTCATATTCAGATGCATCAGAGTCAGACTCCTGTTCAGACAAAACTACAGGGAACAGATCTGTTTTTCTTTTGGAAGGGGTAAGCTTGGCTTGCCCTTATTAGCATGATAAGGTCTCTGCCATTTTAAGCATTTGAAACTGAGGCAAGGAAGCAGGTGTCTAAGTTTAGGTCATCTGTTTCTTGGGTGTGGTTCATAACCTGGGCCTAAGAAACTCGGTAGATTTTGAAAGAATGGTAGACGCGAAAGAAGTCGTCTGTGTCGAGAATCAGTAGTGCAAAGGACTTCCTCGGAAGCCGGTGCCTGCTCAGCGGCTCTGGACCCATCCAAGGGAGAGACAACTGCAGGATCCTTAGTCAAATTAGAGTTTTGCGGCATACCGGACTCTGAAAGGGTCTCGGCAGCAGCCTGCGAATCCACAGAAGCAGGCATCAGGGGCTGCGAAAGCACCTCACTGAGGAACAGAGAACTGATGAGTAGCTTAACGGAAGAGTCGTCAGTAGGTTTGGACCTGTGCGGTCTGTCTCTTTCTTTATGTTTTTTCAGATGATCTGCTGTCGGATGTCTTATCAAAGCCATATCAGAATTAGAGGACTGTAAGCGAAAATATCTAGCTACAATAAGGGTCCGAAGATGTATTGTTCTGGCACTGAACAAAGCACAAAAGCGACAGGGGGGACGTCATGGTCTGGGCCTAAGCAAGTGATGCAGTAAGAATGAAAGTCCCGGTGTGGTACTTGCTTTCCACAGGTGAGACAATTGTTAACTTTTTCTGACATCGGTTAGTGCAAGAAAAAATGATCCCCAATGGGGTACTTTGTTTTAGAAGACTTCAGCTTCAATTCGGAAGGCAAAACTCAGGTAGCAGCCGACCAGCACTTGTACAAACTGCTTCTGCTTCGAGCTCTGCGGCAAGGAGGACTGATGTAATGGCATCAGCTACCTTACTTTATACTACTGCTGAACTGACGTCAGTCCTGAAGCGACAGCAACTGATGCAGAAATACTAAGCTCTGGTATTCGGGTCGGCTGAGGGCTACCCTGGCAGGGATAACTCAAATGTGATGACTGCAACACAAACACGAAGAACTCCCAAGAAAATACTAGAGAAAAACATACTCTCATTCTTTCCGAAGTAGGGACCAGTTCTATAACCCACGGGAGTCCTCCATTTGATGGAGAATAGGACGGAATAAGAAAGTCAGGTCTAGTAAATGAGGAGGAACCCCTCCTGAATGAAGGCATAATATTTTTTCACTTCTGAAACCCCTGCCAACAATGTTTACATCCATTTGTCGTAAACAGATGGCCAGACAGCTTTGTTGAGAGCCAACTTGAGATGTCTCATCTGAAGGTAAACTTAATAAAGATGGGTGTCATGCCACAACACAGTCATAAGCTGGGGAGGTATCCTTTTTAGGAAAGGAGCCCTACTTGTTAGGCTTGGCAGAGGTGTCATGTTGCAGTTTCCTTTTATTGTCTTGGATTTTATTCAGCCTGGACTTCTGCTGCTTAGGCTGATGAAAATTATCTTGCTTAAAGAAGAACTCCAAACAGAACAAAAGCAAGCCGAAAAACAGGAACCACTTGTGCAATTTATTGAGCGCTTTAGTCTCCACAATAAAGACTTAAGAATTCTATTCTGAAATACATTTCTGTAAGAGAGAGTGCTGTAGGAAGGGAGAGATCAACACAGGTACCCCTAGAAATAAAGAGGATAGCTTACTGCGAACTGCATAAGTTGCACTTGCTGAATTTACTTACAGGGGAGTTGCTTCCCACTCCAAGTATCACTAGCAATTCAGTATTAATGCTTTGCAGATGACCTTCAGCTTTCCTTTTCTTAGCACCAGATGACTCATTTTATTAACTTGGGATTGACTCCTTCCTCATTTGGATATGGATGCTGGATCAGGTGCTTCTTCAGATCTAAGATTCTAAAATCTTCATTTAATTACTGTAGAACCAAAAAAGCAAAGGAATGTGTAAGACCACACCTATTAATATATTTAGCAAGTGTATTCTTTTTGTGCTAGTCGTAGTGGTGCAGCAGTAGCATTGTCACCTCACAGCAAGAGGTTCTCCGGTTAGATTCTCGGCTGGAGCACCTTCTGTGTGGAGTCTGCATGTCTTCCACGCGGTCGAGTGGCGTTCGAAAGACATGCGTGAATGGGCGTGCCTTCGTTGAAGGTTGGGCGTTGGCCTGGCATCTTGGCACCGTAAAAATCAACTGCCAATCATTAGCGGACCAGAGTTCTGCTGCGGCGACCCCTAACCGGGAAAAGCCGAAAGAAGATTATTCTTTTTGTCTGCTCTCCTGATAGCATATAAGTATTCACAGACCCGCTCACATAATGAGCGACTCGTCTTAACCGCATAAAACATGTACTGTCTTGCAAATAGCAAGGTAGACGAGATTGCAACTAGAACAGTCAGCAAAGCAGTCCATCTTAAGTTCCATCTTAGTTGCAGTGTGTGTAAAAAACTGTGTAATACTTATATATTTATAGGTAGGTCCTAGGCTATTGGCCCAAGGGACTAAGTAAGCCTAGCCAACAAGGTTCCCTGGCTTACGCCACCCAAAAAAGTTATTTTCCTGTGCCACTGTTGAGCAGACACACAGAAGTGATCCCCGGGGTGTATTTCCTATTTCCCATCCACTCATCAAGATTTTTCTTGAAGAGTGCTAATGAAGAACTTTGCTTGACATAGATGGGTAGCCTGTTCCAGAGTATGGGAAGTCTCTGGGACAGGAATCTATCCCTCCAGTATGTCCTGTTTATCGTGGTGACAAGGTTTAGGTCCCTAGAGCATGTAGCTCGGAGGGATTGGGATTTCTTTAGGTGTAGCATGTCCAACAGCTCTGGGTTTGACATAGCTTTATATGTTAGGCAGAGATCACCTCGGAGTAGGCAATATACTACGGAGTAAAGCTGGAGTTGGGGTCAGTGTAGGGCATTTGTTTGAGGCCAGTAATCCTCTTTGTGAGGTACTTCTGTGGCCTTTCCAGCTGCTGCAGATGTCTTGTGAGATACTTTCCAAAAGGGGCGTTGTACTCTATATAATGGGTCTAATGAGTGTTGAGTAGAGGGGAACAATGACCTCTTTTTTCCTGGATGAGAACCCTTTTATAATGAGGTGTGCCACGTAGAAGGACTTCCTGACTACTGTGGTGATGCGACTATCAAAGGAGAGACTACTGTCCACCTGGGTCCCAAGGTCTCATCACACATTCGGTGTTAAGTAGATTGCTGCCTATGTGGTAGTTCATGGGTACAGAGTTTTTACCAAAGGGGATGACACTGCACTTTTTGGCACTGAGCTTGAGACCATGGCTCTGACACCAGGCATTTGTCTCAGCGAGGCCCTTCTACAGACACTGCAAGCTATAATTCAGTCGTGAAAGTTCTTATCCATTTATACAATAAATTACTGCCTTGGTTTTATGTTATATATGCAATGTACAAGCCGGTCAAAACACAAAGCAGAGCAATGGCTGCTCATTGCATAACAGCGGAACAATGGGCTTAATCGATCACAAATGCGGAGTGTTTCACACAATCAGGAGCACTTGGCTGTTCAGACCCACTTTAATTTTAAACCAAGATTATGTCATGTCTATATATATATATATATATATATATATATATATATATATATATATATGTGTGTATATATATATATATATATATATACATATATATATATATATATATACACACACACTAGCTAAGAGAATTGCAAAGATGTTGTACAACTGGATATATTTGGATCAATGTGGTTTTGTAGAGGGGGTGCAAACATTTGACATTACTGGAACAATGATGCACTGTGCTTAGCACTGGGTTAAGTAAACATTGCTACTTGATGCTGAAAAAGCAGGGATTTTTATGAGCAGGGCAATGGCAGTGTTTTTGTTCTACGACAGAATAAGGTTAATTAGGTGGATATAGGAAGGGTCGGAAGCAAGAACTGAAGAGGAAGGGTTCGTCTTCAACAAGCTGTGCCTGAAGAGATCAAGGTTGGGGTGCCCTCTTTCCAGCTTATTTGCTTTCTATCTAGAACAATTAGCAAAGAACATACAATAAATAAACTGAAGGGCATAACTGGTACGGTAATCAAGAAAACAGCTTTATTCACAGCAATTTTATATAGGCTCATAGGAGGTTACTAGGCTAATGGCCCCAGGGTCCTAACCAGCCTAGCCAAGTTCAAGCAGTGTTCCCAAGGGTGTCTGGTTCAAGCAAACACTAAAATCAGCACCTATTGCCACTGTCCAAGAGGGGCACAGGTGGAACCCCTCGGGGTGAATTTCCAATTACTCATACAATCATCCAAATTATGATTAAATAGGGCCAACGAGAGGCTATAACATGAATAGGAAGCTTGTTCCAAAAATGGGGCAACCTCTGAGACAAATCTGTCTCTCCAGCAAGTTCTGTTGATATCACATATCAGGTTAAGGTCATTTGAGTGAGCAATCCGTGTGCCATTTGACTTGCGAATGTGCAGCATTTCCATTAAAACTGGGTCAGAGATTGCCCTCTACGCAAGGCACAGATTGCCTTTGAGCAGCCTGTATGACACTGAATAAAGTGACAATGATTTCAATCTGTCCACATAAGACAGATCTTGAAGACCCTGAATTTTCTTTGTAAGGAACCTTTGTGGTCCCTCCAATTGCTGCAGGAGTTTGGTGGAAAGGAACATACCAAAGGGAGCATTGTACTCTATTTGCCTGATGAAGGAAGAGTACGGGGGGGAGGGGGGTTATAACCTCTTTCTGGAGGCAATGCCCTTACTTATGAGATGAGCAACATAAAATGCCCTTCTTACCACTGTGCATGGTGATCGAAGTTAAGGTTGCTGTCAACCTGTGTGCTCAGATCTCTCACTACTGACTGTGTGCTTAGGATACTGCTACTGATGTGGTAGTTTGCGGGAACATCAGTCTTGCCAATGGGGATGATTAACTTAACACAAAAAAAAAAAAATGCATCAAGACCGTGACTGTGGCATCAGTCATTAGTCCACATAAGACCTTTTTGCAGGATGCTGACATCACTAGGGGTTTCAATGATCACTCCCAGTTTATAGTCATCAGCAAACTGTCAGCCACAGTCCTTCAATTTTATCATGTACTTTGGAGTAGTAGATTCCAAACAATAGGGGTCCCAGAACCAATCCCTGTGGAACACCACTTGTTACAGGTCTGCTGGAGGAGGTGGAGTCTCCTATTTTGACCGTATGATTCTATCAGTGAGCCAGTTTGCAATCCATCTGACAATATATGGGTTGATACCCAACTGGGGGGAGTTCATTAATGATGCCTGAGTGGGGGGGATTGTGCCAAAGGCCTTTGCTAAGTCTAGGTAGGCTGCATGCACAGATCTGCTCTCATCTAGGGCTTTGGTGACTGTCTTGAAGACACCCACCAAGTTTAACAGGCATGATCTCCCACTGACAAAGCCAAACTGGGTGGGGTCGAGCATTTGGAGATTCTTTATATCTTTGTTAACAAGGTCCATGATGAATCCAGAAAATTATATTTTGTTCTAGTGGAACATTGAGATGGTTTCAGAAAGTAAAGGAAGAGTAAACTGTAGAGCCACAACTAAACTGGTTCAGTAATACCCATACTTAGGGGGACATTATAATAAGACGTATTTAAGTGTGGTTCAGTAATACCCATACTTAGGGACATTATAATATGACGTATTTAAGTGTGGTTCAGTAATATGCATACTTAGGGGGACATTATAATATGACGTATTTAAGTGTGGTTCAGTTATACCCATACTTAGGGGGACATTATAACTAAACTGGTTCAGTAATGCGCATACTTAGGGGGGACAATATAATATGACGTATTTAAGTGTATGGATTAAAAAGGGTTCTATTATAGCAGCTAAGGATATGCGGAGATGGATTAAACCAAAATAATACAAAATTGAGAAGATAGGAGCTCTTTATTATGGATATGGACAGTACAGTACAAGTACTGAAAATGTTTTATCACTTCCGTTTTATGAACAGCATAGATGTATTTTTATCAACCCAAGAAGATGTGGACCATAATTAGTAAAGAGTTGAAGGAAATTTGGTAAGAGAATAGGGCAGGAGTTAAGTGAGTCACATTTATTCTCCCCAAAGAACAAGCTGGTTTAGGAGTATGCAGTTCATGTTACTGTTGGTTCATACTGAATAACATAACTCTAGAATTATTGTCCTAGAACAGCCATACTTTGCTTTGCACATTATATCCTGTGTGTATAATTCAGCAAGAATGTGAAGTGGAGAGCATGGAAGGAATAGAGATGGAGAGTAAAATTAATTGTATTGTATACATTATAATTAAAATTGATTATATTGCATACAGTATCAACTCTGTAAAACCACAGACTAACAGCAGTAACATGCAGCCTCTAAGTCAAGTGATACTGTATGCAATATAATCAATTTTAATTATAATGTATGCAATACAATTAATTTTACTCTCCATCTCTATTCCTTCCATGCTCTCCACTTCACATTCTTGTAACCTTTGCACTAATTCTGCCTTATTTACCTTTATTTTTCAGCTTGTACGGGTTTCTTTCCTGCGTGCCCCCCCCCCCCAACCACCTGGGATTAACTGCATAAAGCAGTATCCACCTTCTCCACTGAAACTGGCTATCTAAGTAAAACCTCTGGGAACCAAGAACCTGACTCCCTCCAGATTTTCTATTGTAATAGGTGAATTACAATTTAGTTTCTATAAAGTCATCTTTTTCTTTTGACTTTTCGCAGTTAGGGGTCACCACAGCGGATCACCAGTACGCTCATGAGTGGCAGTAGAGTTTTACGGTGTCGAGTTGCCTTCCCAACGCCCAATCTTCCACGGAAGGCACACATGCACAGGGCCAATTTAGAGTGTCCAATCCACCTATGTGGGAGGAAACCCACGCGACCACAGGGAGGACATGTAGACTCCACACAGAAGGCACTCTAGTATGCATATCAGTGAAGGGATCCAGCCAATTGCCACTAGTTTGGGCCATAATACCTTGAATCAGCCTTACACTCAGTGTTCCAGTCTCAAGCATTTATGGTTTCATTTTGTAAAGTTTTGCTTTTATTTTCATTATAGTTTCCATACTAATCACAACTCTCTCCATAACTGCCAAACAACCCTGTTTGTGCACTTGCACTGGTAATTATTTAAAGTATTCCACAGCTACTCAGATCAGTCTGTTAGACACTGATATTTTTAAGCTTATTCCTCACCTTACACTGATATTTTTTTAGCCCTTCTCCCTGTGGGGGCTGGACCTGCTCCGTTCGCTATGCTCACTCCACTCCCCTCCCTGCCCCCATCCCCCACCCTCCCCCCACAGCATCATCCTTACACCTAACCTTACCCCTCCCACACCTCTCTTCCACCTGTCCTATAACCTCTATTTCCTACAGTCATACCTTACCTCTTCACTAATGTCTCCCCACCTAAATAGGACCGTATAGTGTTATCACACTACATTCAACCGCTATTATGTCCCTCATTACTTTTTCTATGCTTTCACTTCTCTCATTTATGCTCTCTGTCCTCATAATAATTACAGCCTTCCTCCTACATCCACCTGTACAACCACCACACACAACCCACATTTACCAAGTTATTAAAACATCCTCCCTACCTTACTCACAGTTAATGCCTCTTGTACCATCCACAGTAAAAATTCTACCTCTCCACAGACACCCCCATTATCACACCACCACCAGCAACTATACCACTTTCAAGAAATAAATAAGTATAGCTCACATAATTTGGCAAAGCATTATATCCCGGTGTGGTGGTGTACATACCAACCTAGGTACAACCATCCCCAGCCCTAGCAAACTTTGCAAATCTCTCTTGCTGTCAACCATAAATCTCCAAAGCCTTACAGAAACAAGATTCCTGAAGTCCAGGCATGGATTTCACAAAACAACCCTGATACTATAGCAGCTACCGAAACCTGGCTGAAATCATATGCAAAAGACACTGAGTTTCTTCCCCCAGGCTACTCATGCTTGAGCCGATCGGCCGAAGAGAAGAGGAGTAGCAGCAATACTCTTCCCTAGCAAATGTACATTAATTCCCTACTCAAAACCAACACCCAACTTCTCCCCAGTCAAAGTACTAATCTCTATATTAAAACCTAAGCATAAAACATTTGCATAATTGCTCTGTATATTCCTCCAGGTAACAACATACCACTATTAGAAAACATACTTGCCTGGATTTCACAAAACATAGATAATGAAACCATCCTACGTGATGTAAACAGTGACCGCTCACAATAATCCCTCAAAAAACAAATCTTTACTTCTCCCAACTAAATTAAGACCTCACCAGACCCCACAAAAATAACATTTGGGGCTCCGCAATAGACTGGATATTAGTGTCCCACCCTAACAATATCCAAGGGTCTATATTACCATATCGAATGGTGATAATGCCGAACGTTGAAAATATCGAAAGTTCACGAGAACGAACATGCTATTGTGTTGGGCTGTGCCCTTCACACCCCCGCTAAATATATATTCTGACTCAGAGGTCGCATTACAGTGAGGAAAGGGCAAATATCCCAATCCTCACTGTACCGCGACCCCAAAAACACAAGTTCGTTCTCGTGAACTTTCGATATTTTCACCATTCGATATGGTGATATAGACTCATATCATCACTGCAGGCATACTACCAAATACCATTAGTAACCACCACCCAGAATATATCCTACCTAAAACCACCCCAACCCCAGGGCAACACCAATACAAATCAACCAGAATTTGACTAAGTTCCAACCATCCACATTTAATGAAACCATCAATGTCCACAAGGGATAAAATCTGGAAATCATGGCAGAAAAACAAAGACCCCACAACTCTAATACAATACAAACAATTCCGTAACCAGGCAAAATGTCTAATAACTAATGCTATTAAAGCCCACTGCCTCCACCTACAAAGCCAACATAAAAATAATCCCAAAAAATTCTGGTCTTCCATCAACCATCTATTACATCCAGGTTCTCAAAGCAACCCACCCCCTGACCCACACAAAACCTCTACCGAACTTGCCACCCTCCAATTCCTACTTCGACACCATAGATAACCTAACCACCACCTTTCCTATGGTTAACACCACCACCAAGGCAGCTAATGACCAAACCATCCCAGAAAACAATCCTACACACAACTCTAACTTAAAATTCTCCCCATACCCATTGCCACAATAAAAAAAAAAAACTTTTACTTAAGCTTAAACCCTGTACTTTACCCCCTGACAATCTACCCACACACTTCCTGCAGCTAGCTGCAAACTCTATAGCTTATCCCATCAGCGTACTCTAACAGATCGATTAAAGAATCCCTAGTCCCAGACATCTGGAAAAAAGCATTCATTCTCCCCCAACACAAAGGCAGCACCAACACAGACCACAAATTTTCGACATAGCTATTCTCTCACCCCTCTCTAAAATACTGGAAAAATGCATCCATGCCCAACTCCTCAAACACCTGCTTGAAAATCAAATTCTGTCACCCACTCAGCATGGTTTCAGACCAGGGCACAGCACCACTACAGCCCTCCTCTCCTTCCTTGATACAGTTAACCGGGCATGGGATTCTGGTAAAATAATCGCTTCTCTTTTCTTTGACCTCTCCAAAGCTTTTGATACCATTTCCCAAACTATCCTCCTCTCTAAACTATTCACCCTCCACATTTCCCCACCTACCCTACAGTGGTTCAATATCTCTCTCTCCAATAGGCAGCAATCCACCAAATGGCCACTGTCTTACTCTCCCTTCCTCAGTACATCCACAGGGGTAGCCCAAGGCTTCATGCTTGGTCCTGTCTTATTTAGCATCTTTATTAACAACTTTCACACCACTCTCCCACAATGCTCAGGAATCCAGTATGCTGATGACTAATATGCACTGCAGATTCCAGCTCTGAACTCCAGCAGATCACCCAGAATGCCCTCACCTCTACTGCCTGTTGGATGCTTAACAATCATCTTGCCCCAAATCCAAAAAAAAAAAAACTAAACTAGCAATTTTTACCCCTAAGAAAACCACTCCCCTAGATAAATTCTTCAGTATACAAGCTCAAGACAATACCATTATAGAAATTGTCCCACACACTAAATTACTAGGCATTATTATAGATGAAAACCTAAACTTTGACCTATACATAAACAGTAACATAAAAAAAAAAACACACCAAAAGCTCGGTATACTGTATAGACACCAGCACTTTCTTAGTCTCGCTACTAAACAAACCCTTGCAACTACATTTTTATTACCATCTCTCCTTTATGGTGCCCCTCTCCTCACTAATATCCAAAATTCTACAAAATCCAAACTTGATGTGTGTTACAACAGAATAGACAAATTTGCCACCAAGGCCAAATTCTCATCCCACCACTGTAACTCATTGAAACAATTAGGCTGGTTGGAATTCCCCCACCATCTCTCATTCACCCAGCTAACTACAGCTCACAAAACATTCTACAGACCCACAGACTGTCCTGCTCTCTCAACTCTACTTGTCAAATACAAACCCAGCAGGCAACTTTTTCTTGTTCTTTCGGCTGCTCCCGTTAGGGGTCGCCACAGCAGATCAACTGTTTCCATTTCTTCCTGTCCTCTGCATCTGGCTCTGTCACACCAACCACCTGCAAGTCCTCTCTCACCACATCCATAAACCTTATCTTAGGCCTTCCTCTTTTCCTGTTACCTGGCAGCTTCATCCTTAGCATCTTTTTCCCAATATACTCAGCATCCCTCCTCAGCACATGTCCAAACCAACGTAATCTTGCCTCTCTGGCTTTGTCTCCAAACCTTCCTGGGCTGACCCTCTAATATACTTATTCCTAATCCTGTCCATCCTAGTCACACCCAGTGCAAATCTTAACATCTTCAACTCTGCCACGTCAAGCTCTGCCTCCTGCCTTTTTGTCAATGCCACTGTCTCCAACCCATATAACATAGCTGGTCTCACTACCCTCTTGTAGAACTTCCATTTCACTCTTACTGGTACTCATCTGTCACTGACACTCTTCTCCACCCACTCCATCCTGTCTGTACTCTCTTCTTCACCTCTCTTCCACACTCACCATTACTCTGAACTGTTGATCCCAAGTACTTAAACTCAACCACCTTCACCACCTCTACTCTCTGCATCCTCACCAGTCCTCTATCCTCCCTCTCATTTACACATATATTCTGTCTTAGTCCTGCTGACCTTCATTCCTCTTCTCTCTAAAGCATATCTTCACCTCTCCAGGGTCTACTCTACCTGTTCCCTACTCTCACTACAGATCACAATGTCATCTGCAAACATCAGGCAACTAACATCTGAAAATCATCTACTTCTAAAAGTAGAAAATACCACCTTACCGGCTGGTCAACTGCTCCACTCCTTCACCATCGCCAGACTTTGGAACTCATTTCCCCCTTCTATAAGAAACACGGGCAGCACTACCACCTTCAAACAAATACTGAAAAATCATCTCAACTCTTCCTGGCCAAGTTCCTGCTCTATAACCTAACCTCTTCCTTCTCCTTGTATTATAACTAAATTCCTGTGCTTTTTTACTCCTAGTGACTGATACTTTCTCCATATTTATTTTTTTTTCTTTCATCACTTGTTGATACTGGTACAATAATGCTAATTAACTCTGTTTTTACCACTCTGAATTCATCTGGCAACCAACTAAATTCCTGCTTTTATGTATATATTCTGTATATGTTACTGTAATCAAACCAACTAAATTCCTGACTTATGTATATACTCTGTATATATTACTGTAACCACTATGTGCAACACTTTCTACTTCTGTACCAATTAATGTTTAATTTTTTTTCTGTATCTATGTTCTTGTCGGAGCTTTTCTCCCTAGGCCTCCACCGAAAATGGGCTCTTTTAGGCCCAGTGGACTTTCCCGGTAAACAAATGCAATAAGTAAATACTTGAGTTGAAGGATGTCCAAGAGCTACACAATTAAGGCTCATATACATAAATTAAGCAGAAAGTTGCATGTCAAAGTGGAAAGGGATGTTGATGATAAAGAGGGAGTAGTTTGAGAAGTAGGGAGAGAGTAGGATTTTGGATGCAGGTCCTTAAGGAGAAGACAAACCATACAAAATATATTTATAAAGTAGCAGAAAGTATTCTAATAACTAAACACTATAAGTAAGCAGTACAGAACAAGAATGCAGCCAAAAATATATGAATAGCAATAAACAGATTTATTACTCAAGACAAAACAGATTTAGTGTCACGCTTTCGTAAAAACTTCATCAGTATCATGAATTAAATCTCAGCACCACTTTTTAAATATCCAAACCACAAATTCATCAGCCAATAAAATATCATGGTCAATTAAAACACCAGATTTTTTTTAAAAGAGACCTATACCCCTAACCAATTTTATACATTAAATAAACATATTAATAAAACAAAAAACATTCTACACAACATAAGATTTTAATTTAAGTATACTAACAATAGATTGTCATTGAGACCTGGGGGGGGGGGACAGTGGCATTCAACTATTGCCATGCAAACTCTTTGGCTTCTAAAACATCTTCCCAAGGTTCCCCCCTAAGGTCCCTAGGGACATTTTCCAACACAAAAAAAAAAAAACAAAATCGTGTTCCGGATATTTGGCTATATGTCTAGCCAAGGCATTTTTCATTTCCCCCTTCCTCATATCCAACTCATGTTCATACAAGCGCTCTTTAAATTTCCTTTTAGTCTTCCCTATATAAAACTGAGGGCATTTGGTACATTTTCCCACATACATCACCCCCATAGTATTACAAGTGTTATGGGACTTGGGCCAAAATCTCTTAGAAATAACCTCTACGTAATCCCCTTCCACCACCATCCTACATTAGGGACAATTCTAACATTTATAGGTACCCCATTTCTTGTGGGTGATGCTGCGCCCATAATCAATGGTGGGATGTTCAAAAATATTTTTCAAGGTTTTACCCCTTCTAAATACAATACAGGGTTTTACTTCAACAATTTTGGCCATTTCCTTAAATAAGAAAAAAATGTTCCAATACTTATACATGGTCTCTCTTATAAAACCAGCTTCATTACAAAATTGGGTAATAAAAGCCCTACTCAAATCGTTCCCATTTCTTTCGAGGATTCCTACTGAATCCAAGTCCCTCTTGGGACTAACTGCCTTGAATAAGTGGAACAATGCCACCCTTACTTCTTCTATCTTTGATATCCCTCATAAATTCTACCACCAAATCATCAATGTATCTATTGTTAGTATACTTAAATTAAAATCTTATGTTGTGTAGAATGTTTTAGGTTTATATTAATATGTTTATTTATTTAATGTATAAAATTGGTTAGGGGTATATGTCCCTTTTAAACAATCTAGTGTTTTAATTGACCATGGAATTTTACTGGCTGATGAATTTGTGGTTTGGATATTTAAAAAGTGGTGCTGAGATTTAACTCATGATTCTGATTAAGTTTTTACGAAAATGTGATGCTAAATCTGTTTTGTCTTGAGTAATAAATCTATTTATTGCTATTCACATATTTTTGGCTGCATTCTTGTTCTGGACTGCTTACTTAGTGTTTGGTGCTATTCGTTGTCTATTCTAAGAACTAAGCCACCACATGAATGGAGAAAGGAGATTTTAACCATTGGGAATGATTGCAAGCAGAGTTATAGAAAGCAGGCAAGAGGGGGCCAGAATTTACTGGAGAAAATCTGTAAAGGAACCAAGGAATTGGAAACAAATAACTACAAAGAAGAGCAGAATGGGATGAGGCCAAGTTTAGACTGCAGGTTAGGAACTTGCCTTCTACCAGGAACCAATAGCAGGAGTTCAGGCAAAGTGAAAAGGGTGGGGACCGTTATAAATGGAAACCAGTGGGAAGAGTTCTCAGTGGAGTCTAGAATATATGTTGCTGTTAAAAAGGGATAATTAGTAGGGATACAAAATACTGCAGGATAACTATAAAAATCAGAGGAGAAAAATATTATGAAGAGAGATCGGAAAGGTAATATACAAAGAAACAATAGAAAACATCTGTAAAGCTCTCAGGTGTGCAACAATGTTCAGAAGGTTTAGGATATTTGCTTGAAAATGTTTGCATAAGTATTTTACACCACAAATGGACTTCAGAGGGTCTGTTCTCTGGTAGATAACAAATAGAAGTGTGATGTGAAAAACAGGAAATGTACCAAACTGATAGATTCTAAAATTTTGCTACAGTGTACCTTGATCAGAAATGTTGGGAAAAAATGTTTGTAACCAAGAAACCCATCCTTCTAAACTGGTATACAAGTTCTGAATTGCCCGGACATAGCAAGGCCTTACTAAGTTTAACAGTTTTGGATTTAAGCTTTGGCGCAGGGGCGCGCACCCCCTCCTTTTTGCTAGTACGTGCAGTACAGCCTAGTGACAAAAAAGGCTTTCTAACTGTTATGGGTTGAAATCTGACTAAACCGGTACAAAATTGAGGGAGTATTCCTCTTATTATTTCTAATTTGGTGATACATTTTCAACCCACGTTAGTTAGAGAAACTTTTTTTTTTATGCCTTTACCATAAGTCACTATGGGAGATATAACTAGGAGAGCCTCTCAGGATCTTAGCTTGATCAGACGATATGTTCATTCTAAGATCCTGACGGGTTTCTACAGTTGTGTTGTCATCATAACTAACCCTTTTGTTGAGGTTTCAGGACTTCGTAGCAGATAAAAAACTGTCTGGGAACATGTCGCGAACGTGCACAGGTAGACTAATGCTACTGGCTGCTAAAAGCAATTACTAGAAAATGGAAATCAAAATCTAAACCAACTGTAACTGATGCAGTGAATATTGTAACTGAAAACTGGAAGAGTGTTGCTCAGAAAAGGGAAGAAGCAACTTACTTAGAAACAAGTGGAATTTGTGGGAACAATACAAGCAGAAGGATGTTCAGGAGGAAAAGTGAGCCTTAAATTGCTAATTCCTGCCTTCCCTTAAAGAAGGTTGGAGTGAATAAAAATTAAGAAACATACATGCAAGCTGCAAAAAAATCAATTAAATATTATAGTTTGTTTTATTCTGCTACTGTATACACATCTATACCACTTTTTAAAAATAGCATGATTGAAAAGACAGGTCAAGTAACATATGCAAGAAAACTGTGCAAATCCTGAAGTAACACTTCAGGGGGTTTGAATGGAAGCTTTGCACAGAAATAGGTAATTCCAGGACCAGCAAGCTTAAGAAAGGTGAGAAGAAACAGGATGAATGTCAGTTCAGAATTTAACAAACAAGACAAGTATGTACCAGACTACAAACTTGCAGGAGCAGCTGCATATTGAACACCCCCCATCTCAAAAATAACTCTACGACGACAGCCTTTTTTCTCTTTCAGAGCTGCTACATATATAACTATGAAAGCTTTCAAACGGAGTTCTGAAAGCAAAAAAGCATAGCTCTTTCAGGAGTAAATTACACCTGCATTTTGGTGTGTGTAGGCTGCATGCTATGGTCTTCAGTTTAAATGCAATCACATGCTTTTGTGAATAGATTGCCTACTATCTAGAAATAAATCTCCACTTGTTCCAGCTATAGAAAAAAATGTCATACAAAACATGTGCAGTCAAAAGCAGCAGCTTCATTCACTCTTTTGTCCACAACTCCACAAAAGCTCAAAACACGACAGTAGAAAATTAAAAGCATGCATCAGAATTATTGTGCCCCTCACAAAATGGGCAATAAAAATACAATAAGGTGAAAATTTGTCAAATATAAAGGAGCATATCTCTTAGCTGTACAGATTTTTTGCCTCATATTTTTGGTCTCTTCCTTATAAAATTTGTGATTCCTGGATTTTTTGGGCAAATCAGTGAGAAATGAATTCACTAAGTTTCAGACTTCATATCCTTCAGAAAATGCATGGTAATGCAAAACCTTTTAGTCTAGCAACTTTCCAAGTTTAAGAAAAATATTTAAAATGTATCACTATTTTTGGGATTTATCCCCCCCCCCCATTATTTTTGGCTTTGTCCAGCTTTTTTGTGCCAAGAGGTTGAGAAGAGTTATAAGGCAGAATTATCTCTGAAAATATTAACTCAGTGTGCATCTCCTAAATAAGAGTCTGAAAGGAGCCTTTATATATGGAACCTTTTATAAACATCCATATAAACAGTAACCAGGGTGGAGCGAATTGGCCAATCTTCTCTGGGGCAAAGTGTTTACAGGGGTGCAATCAAGAGCTCCTGCATTCTTGTTTTTCTGTACTAAAATGCCAGTACAGAAGGGTACTTGTTTGCTTTGAAAGCTGAGGGGGGTGGGGGGGCATGTATCTGTAAGAAAGCAAGAGCGGAATGTATTTATTTTTTGTCTTTACATGAAGAACTGAGAGGGTAGGGCCCTATTTAAGGAACTGGCACTGGGCACTAGATGAGCCATTACGGGCCCTGCACATAAAGGAATATGTTGGGGACAAGACAGGTGGCATGAACAACCATGTATTGTTAAACTACTACAGATACAAGTTGCTGTAGAGAAAGTAACAAGTCCATATCAGAGTTTAAAAACATGCCCAGATCAAATTGTTTGTGTATCTAACCAAGAAGCAATCTGCCAGATGAAAGTGCACAATAAAAAATATGGGGCAGAGTTTAGAGTTGCAAAAGTACAGATAACCAGCCATGGATGCCTTAATGAAATGCACAAAAGAAGAAAGTGTGCTTTGTCTGCTTGAAATGACCACAACTGCTCATCACATTTGTCCTACAGTAAGGAAGGAACAGAGATTACCAGCCTCTCTCCAAAATCCAAAATGCAATATTTACAAAGTGTAAAGCAAGGTTTCTTTTCCCTTCTATGGGCTCATGGCCGAATGAAGCAAACCACTGTGGAGAACTTCTAGTCATTAGGAATACATCTAGTAACACATGTATCTAAATATTTAACAGCAAGCCTTCAAAATAGTTACTTTCATAGACAGCAGCACATGAAGACTAAAAACTTGTAGCAAGCAGGCACTTGTAAAATATTAAATGACAGCCACAACAAACAAAGCTTGGAAAGTAGATGGCTTTGTGACATAGAAGGATGAAATCCTGAATGCCACAAGATAACTCAAGAATGGACAGAGGATGACCCAGGCAGGAAAGATGAGAGCGAATGGCTAGTGCTGACTCACTCACACTGGGAAAAGGCATGGCTGCTTGTCTCAAAGCACTAGAAGCTCTAAGCAGAGACTGGGACAATGCACAAGGCAAACTGTGATAGCCCAACGCAGGATGCAGCAAGCAGAAGCCATCTCTGAAGCAAGAATGGGGTGTGGATAGAAGCATGCACACATCTTAATAGGCCTTGCACTGCAATCCCCACTATGGTAGAATGAAGACCACCACAAAGAAAAAAAAAACAAACGGTGGCTGCCTGAATGGCATCTACTAATCTGACGACTCTTGCCTCCTGCCATACCTCTTAACTGTCCCTGAATTTGTCTCATTTTCGCCCGATTCTTATAAAAACTTTTAATGTTCTTGTAAACTACTCAGGATCAAAGTCCGTCAATAACAGAGTTACTTCTTGTTCAGAAAGTATACACTGATGCAAAATCTTTTTAATTTTTAAAGAATTTGAGTCCAATTTGAAAACTGTCCACAGGTCTGGGTCTCTCACCCCCAACCCCTATTTTGCATTTGTCCCTGAATCTTGACCAAAGAAGAAGCTGAGAGCAGTGTTTCCAGGAAGAACAAAGTAAGAGACACACTCATCCTTCTCTGTATGTGTGCAGAGCAGAATGAATGGGTAGACTGGAGAAAGAAGTAATCAGACAGCAAGGAGAAACTAAAAAAAAAACAAACAAAAAAAAAATAGAAGAAAATCTGCATTCAATAAAGGTTTGAGAGAGTAAATACCATTTTATTTACTTATTTTATTTTACACAATAATAATTGCAGGTTCAGAGAGAGAAACATGAGTGGCCTAAATGAAGACCATTAGCCAGTGCCGTGGTGTAGAGGGATAAAGCCTTAACTACAGCTCAGGCGACACCAAGTTCGATTAGCAGCTCAGGTATCTGAGGCACTGGAAGGCAGGGTTGAACGTGCCCTTCCAGCACGTTAGTCAGAAATGTTTCCTGATGGGAGGAATAACCCAAAAACAGGATTAGCCCTCAGGCACGCCAGCGAATACAGGGGTAAGGAAATAAGGGCAGGTCACAACTCCCCTCAGCAAGCAGAAGCAGTTGGCAGCACTTCTCCCCAGGATGCCCATAAGACCCGCATCACTCCCAGCTTACCTGTAGGAGTTTGGGGGAGGAAGGAGGAGTAGTAGGTAGACCTTGCAATGGAGGAGGCACAGGGTGGGGGAGGGGGGTGATGAACATTAATCAGAAGAGTTTGGCCTTGCATCTACAGGGTTAAAAACTTACCCTTCATGTTTTTATAATATGCAGCAGTTAATGATACATGACAGTGAAGATATTCTCAAACTTGAAAATCAGCAACAGGTAAAACCAAAACATGTGGAACCTCCATTTTCAAAAAGGTCCACCACCAAAAGTGTTTTCATGTAAAATAAACAAAGGCTATGAAGGATTCCCTAAACCTTTGATAATCAAGTACAACTTTACAAGTAGGATGCCGACAGCACACAGAGGAACACATTCAGAACAACAAATGCTCTGAATGTCAAAAGAAAAGAAATTGAAAGGAAATGCATTGAAAACTACAATGATGAATAGAAAAAAGTAAACATTACACATTCTATGCAGAGGTTAAATCTCCTGTCTCGCCCACACCCCCTGCGAATTACATGTACTAACTCAGAGATTGCAACACAGTGGGAAAGGGCAAAACCCCAATATTCACTTTACTGTGCTCTCTAGTAACAAGAAAAAAGCTGATAGACATTGTGATTTTCTCGACACCTTTCCTTTCAACGTTCGATGCTCAATGTATGACACACAGATAACAGAAGCAGGCACCAGAACTGCTCTGACCACAGTACTGAGGACAGACACGCATGAGTTCAGTTTCTTTGGGTCTTGAGAAAGCCTTTACAGAAGACAGATTCAGAAAAAACTCCATTGCAAGAAAGAATGAATACCCCATCGGAAGGGCCTTGGATTATGCTCTGGCTCAAGTACTTAAGGATATCTCATATTTTGCCAAGCTGCAAACAGCTGTAGATGCAGCTACCCTAATCATGAAGCAGTTTCCCACTCCACAAGAAGCTTCATGTTACTCAGAGTCCATCAGAATGCAGGACTGGGAAATCTTGAGTGTTATTTGTCACAACACAAATCATACCATGAGAAAATGTGGTATCTTGAAGGAAGTGGGGGTAGATGAGATTAATTCTTGCTGAGATTAAAGAGTGCAACAAGTGAAATGGCTTGCAGATCTCACCTTGATAAAAGTACACATGGTTATAATTAACAGTGGAAGACGGAAAAGACAGCCACAAACCAGTTAGCCAAACCTCCATAAAAGACTTTTATGAATAAAAGGCTTGCTGAATAATTGGAGGTTGACAGAGCACAAGTCAAGGCAGTATAAAACATCATGTATGAGAAATGTAATACAGATGAAAACGTAAAATAACTATGTCAAAATTTTGTCTTTACTGGTTCTCAAAAACTTGGTCTTTACTGTACTACCAGTACAATTAACATTTCTACAGGTCTTGCCATTCTGCCTTCATGGGGAAATGAAAACACATCAAGTTAAAATATTTAAATTAACATAAATAAAAATGGGTAAATAACTTGTGTGGAGCATCGACAATTTTTTCTACATATATACACACAGACACATATATACATACATATATATATATATATATATATATATATATATATATATATATGTATATATATATATATGTATGCCGCAGAAGAAAAGTTGTTGCCTCACAGCAAGAGGTTCTCCTGATCGATTCTCAGCTGGAGTGCCTTCTGTGTGGAGTCTACATGTCCTCCCCGCGGTCGAGTGGCATTCGAAAGACATGCGTGAATGGGCGTGCCTTCGCTGAAGGTTAGGTATCGGGCTGGCAACTCGGCACCATAAAAATCTACTGCCAATCATTAGCAGACCGGAGTTCAGCTGTGGCGACCACTAACCGGGAAAAGCCGAAAAGACAAACAACATACATACACGCACATATATATGTACATGTGTGTATATATATTAATATATATATATATATATATATATATATATATATATATATATATATATATATATATATATATACATATATACACACATATACACACACACACAAACACACACACACACACACACACACACACACACACACAAAAAGCACAGCAACTACAAAAAAAAAAAGGCCACAGGACTTATTCCCAGTTCTTTTGAGGTTTTGTGGCCTGGCAGAAATAAAATTATTTGGCTGTGTGATAAAAGAAGTACACTAAGGTGGAGCAATGGGTAAGCCTGCCTAAATTTTAGTTAAGCACTTGGCACAGTGCTATATAATGCATGAACACAGACCTGGGTAGCCTTATAGTTGGTCACAGTGTAGCAGTCTTTGTAAAATGCCTGACTAACAGAGAACAGAAGTAATGTTGGAAGTTTACATGGTAATTATTGGTGATGCGCCATAGCATATAGATCTGTGGCAGAGCAGCTTTCTTTTCTAACCATAAGTAATCCTGCAGAGAGATGCTGGTCTACACAGCACAGAAAGACATACAGCCATAAGCAGGCTGGCCCGAAAAAGACTTTATAAACTTGGAAGAATGATCTTAGGTAAACAAATTATTTACTGCAATGTAATGCACTTCTTAAAAGAGTTAATACAATTTTTAAAAAATAAAGCACTTTCCAGCAGTAACAACAGAATGAGAAAATGAATCATTTTACATTACTTACAATTTACAGCACAAAGCTTTAAAAAAAGATTAATGAAATTGTGGATGGTTTTGGGTAAACAGCGATGCCTATAGAACAAAGGAGCACCACTATCCTTCCGCACAGACAATTACACTCCAACTTAGGATGTGGAATACTGCTGGAAAACGCATTTCTGTAAAACAAAGCTTTACAAGTGACGCCTTGTTTACTACCAGTGCCAATGTTAAAAGTTCGGCAGTGTACTCTTTAGTGATGCAGCTAAGTCCAGTGTGAATGCCTAGGCTCCAGGTAGGGTTCCTGTTCTGCACCAGGTTCTTGCAATTAAGACTGAAACATTTAAAAGGAATCGTTGACCCTCAGCTTCTTCAGCCAGTTCTTAAAATCTAGTAAGAAAAATGCAGTTCATGTACGTGTGTCTGTCCAGGTGCTGGATACTAAACAATCAACTATTCGCATCTAAATCATTTACACACCATCAGATCTGATACTACTGATAAACATTTAGGCAGGGCATTAAGGTTTGTTATCTTTGAATAGAAGTCCCTGAAAATAAAACAGCGGGCAAAGTGAAGTTAAGGGGAAAGCACAGCCTCAAAGTATACATGTGAAAAATGATCTTTTTACAATTATTGCAAAGGTAGCTACTCAAAAGAACACCACCTGCTTTCTGGCTTTAAAAGAAGCTACAACCACCATGCCTTTCTAGATCTAACAATGGGAACTGGCTGCTCATCCAAAGGGGCTCAAAAACATGTCTGAGTCTACCCCTTTCTAGATGACATTCATAGTTTTTCCAAGGAAAAACTATGAACACCACACAGTACTGGTACACATATTACCAGCTCTATTAAGTGGAAGGAACTGACAAGCCATTAATTGCATCACACATAATGCGGTCACAGTACCACAGTGTACAGAGATAAAGCCCTGACTAGAGCTCAGGCAACACAGGTTTGAATAGCAACTAAGGAGCCTGACATTCTGGCAGGGTTGGACAGGCATGCTGTAGAGGGAGGAGAAAGGGACATGCGCCTGGGGCACACTAGCATGGCAAACTTCCCCTGTGGAACCCACAAAAACAAAATTAGGACTGGTAGACCTCATGAACAGAGAGGGGAACTGGTGGAAGGTGATGGCTAACAGGAGCAAAAAAAGTGACAGTAGGCTGACTTGTTTGTTTGTGTCTTTTTCCGGTTAGGGGTCGCCACAGCGCAACTCTGGTCCGCTAATGATTGGCAGCAGATTTTTAAGTGCTGGCTTGCCGGGCCTAACGCAAATCTTCGATGAAGGAACGCCCATTCACGCATGTCGCCACACAGAAGACGCTCTAACTGAGAATCGAAAGGGCAACGTTCAACTGAGGCGACAATGCTACCGTAGCATCACCACCGCAGTATATAACAGGAAAAAAGAAAAAGTTTAATAAAAATGAAAGCCACAACTTCCACAGACTGTGTGTAGAGAGAAGGCAGTAATAAGTGTGCCTAAGTAATGGGAAAACAGTCAACAACTGCACTATATTACAAACATAGGTGTGACAAATAACACTACTGAAGAGGAGGTAGTTGACATAGGGAAAAAAAACAGCATGGAATGAACACAACAGTAAAGATGTCAAGGTAGCAACTGTTATCTAGAAATGGAGAAATGCAGCACAACGCAGAGTTTCACTTAAAGGCAAAACTCCACCCTCCTAATGAGTTAACTACTCCAGATTTATTTTTCTGTCACTGTAACATCACCTAGATATTGTTTAATGTTCAAAATCCCTTAAGCACAAACTTAGCCTTCACAAACCATCAATAACTCAAAGCAATAAATATGCAAAATGGCATCATAAATTATTTTAAAGTACCCAAACCTCATTCTAGGGGGGTGCACAGAAAGACAAAATGCAAATTTGAATATGTCTGCCACACTTCTGGATTGCCACTTTTGAGGGTTTAATACAAGAAAATTTAACAAAAAAAAAACACTTGCAGACAACCTGATGCATTAGTAGTCCACACAATATTGACATATAAATATTTGCATCTCTCTCTATATATAATATAAATATCTATATATACACATATATATATATATATATCTATTACACATATATAGATATACAAATATCTATCTATATACATATACATATGTATATATATATGCATATATATACATATATATACATATATATATGCATATATATATATATATATATATACATATATATATGCATATATATACATATACATATATACATATATATATATATATATATATATATATACATATATATATATATATATATATATATATATATATATATACATATATATACATATATATATATATATATATACATATATATACATATATATATATATATATATATACATATTACATATATATATATATATATATATATATACATATTACAAAGGCAGCCTATGTGTCTGAACCCAACCATGGATCAGAGACGAGCTACCACGTAAGCGAGCACCTTAACAGAAGCAGCACCCCCATCAGCAGCATCAATAGGCATACTAGGGGGGACAAAAAGACCATGCCCACAACCCAGTGCCACAGATATGGACAGCCCCAGGAAGCCCTGTTCATAGCTCGCAGCACCGGTACTGAGCCCCAGGAGGCAGATCCCACAGTAAGTCCACCAGCAGCTTGGAACCTCAGCCCAATGGAGCAGCCAGAGGAGCCCAGGTTCAACAGAGATATACCAAGGCCCCAACCCAGCAGCCACCAACTGACACTTGATCCAATGATCAGTATTACCGTTACATCCCCCTATGTGCCCCCAGAGGCACCTGAGGACCCCACAGGCAGCCAGGAAACACTAGATAGTGAAGACAGTTGGGTAGGGCCTAAGACACTGAAAAGGAAGAGCATCTGGAACCCAACCCTGAACCCCAGCCTTAGCACATTTTCCAAAGTGTGCAGCGAAATAAGGGATCTACTAGACCAGAAGCCCAAGCATAGGTACTACAACCTTAGCAAGGATGAAGCAATAGCCCTCACCTCCCTCAAAAACAACCAAGAGGTTGTCATCAAAAAAGCAGACAAAGGGGCAGGGGTGGTCATTTGGATAAATCCAATTATAACAACAAAATGCTAGAGATCCTATCAGACAGCACCTGCTACCGCCCAGTCACAAAGCCTATGGTTTTAAATAAGTTCAGAACCATAGACAACCAACTAGCCAAGATGTTAGCAGACAACAAAATCTCTGACATAGAATTTGAATTCATGGCAGTGGACTCCCCAACCATTGGGGTACTGTTTGGGATCCCAAAGATCCACAAAAACCAAGCAGACCCCCCCCTGAGACACATAGTGTCCTCAAAGAGGACAAAGACAGAATACATATCAGAACTATTGGACTATTATTTCAACCCCATAGTCCAAAGTTCAGTATTCTACCTATAAGACTCATGGTCATTCCTGCAAGAAATCCATCAGTACCAGGCCCTAAATGATGTAACCAGTCTGACCCTTGTCACACTGGACATAGAAGCTCTCTACCAGAGCATCCCACATGCAGAAGGCACAGAAATGGTCAGAAGATACCTGACCACACACAGAAACTACAACCCCACCAAAGCAGACACACTCATCAGCCTGCTCAAGATAGTACTAAACAACAACTTCTTGGCCTTCGAAGACCAAATTTACCAGCAACTAAGAGGCGTAGCCATGGGAGCCAAATGGCCCCCTCCTATGCAAACCTGGTATTAAGCTCATGGGAAACAGACTCGCTGACAAAACTCACAGGCTTCCAACAAGTAGCGCTCTACAAACGCTATATTGATGATATGGTGTTCTTGTGGAAGGGCTCACAAGAAGAACTGGATAAGTTTCTAACAGAGATCAGAGACAGCATAAAGTTCCTGTCCTTCACCATCTCAGACATAGGAAGCAAAGTGAACTTTCTAGGCGTGACGCTATCCCTGGACACTAAAGAGAACAGGTTCTCGTCCACTCTACAGGAAACCCACCCACAGAAACAACCTCCTTGACTACAGAAGCCAGCACCCAGGCTTCGTGAAAAGCAACATCATCAAGGGCCAGTTTGTCCGGCGCAGCCGTATAGTCAGCAACGACCAGGAGTTCACACTCCAATGCAAGTTACTGACCCAACTATTCACTGACAAAAATTACCCCCCTCAGCTCATCAGCAAAGCTGCCACAGAGGTCACGGAGAATAGACTCACCCGGCACAAGCCCATCCTCACCTATGGTTTCTCTGAACCAGTGAAGGAAAGCGACACCTCAGCTGCGTTTCCCCATCCCCATCAGTAGTGACAGCACCACCATTAGAGAAACCATCTCTAAGTACTGGGGCATCATCACCAGCAACACAGAACTATACAAGACCCTAGGGGAGGCACCTATATTTTGCTACAAGAGAACCAACTCTCTTAAAACACTATTTGAGAGGCAACCAACAGACCCAGACAAAACAGGCCCACCTAGCCTAGTTGGCACCCACCCCTGCGGACAGTGTGTATGCTGTAAACACATCCGCACCACCCCCTCGTGCCAACTCCCACAAAGGAGTACCCCATACTCTTTCAGACATCACTACGACTGCAACAGCAGCAATGTAGTGTACTTAGCCAACTGTCACCACTGCCCAAGCTTCTATGTCGGCATGACCTCTAGAAAGCTCAGTGACAGAATTAAAGAACATATGCAAGCAATCAGGAAGAATGATGGCTCCAATGCACTAGCCAGGCATACCCTCACCTGCAGCAAACCCCAGCCATCAAATTCCTAGTGTTAGAACAAGTACACACATTCACACAAACTTCCAACACCTTCCTGGAAGTACAAGAACTAAAATGGCAGGTAGAACTCAGGGCAGACATCCCCCCTGGCCTAAATGGAAATTTAAATATCAAAAGCCTTCTTAAATGGCTCAGATAAAATTCACACAAGGGTTACCAACCCCCACAGATCACATTCACATCTTCTTAAATGGCTCAGCTAAGTTCACACAAGGGTTACCAACCACAGATCACATACATATCTCCTCCTTTACATGGCTGCATGATTAGAATGTCTCCTCTTTTTAACTGTGCTATA